>NW_027048360.1:7500-9783 GCF_025399875.1 Dalotia coriaria | reverse complement strand
TTTTAAATTTTGAAAAAAAAAAAAATTTTTTTTTTTTTCCCCAAAAAAAGGGGAAAAAAAAAAACCGTTTTTTTTTTGTTTTTTTTTTTCCCAAAAAAAAAAAATTTTTTTTTTTCCCCCCCAAAAAAAACCCCCTTTTCCCTTCCCCAAAAAAACGTTTTTAAATTTTTTTTTAAAAAAAAAAAAAATTTTTTTTTTTTTAAATTTTAAAAAAAAAAAAAAATTTTTTTTTTTTTTGGAAAACCTTTTTAAAAAAAAATTTTTTTTTTTAAATTTTTTTTTAAAAACCCAAAAAAAAAAACCTTTTTTTTTAAAAATTTTTTTTTTCCCCCCGGGGCCCCTTTTTTTAAAAACAAATTTTAAAAAAAAAATTTTTTTTTTTTTTTTGGGGAAAACCCCCCCTTTTTTTTTTTTTTATTTTTTTCCCGGGGGTTTTTTTTTTTTTTGGGGGAAAAAAAATTTTTTAATTTTTTTTAAAAAAAATTTTTTTAAAAAGAAAAAAAAAATTTTTTTAAAATTTTTTTTTAAAAAATTTAAATTTTTTTTTTTTTAAAAAAAAACCCCAAATTTTTTTTTTTTTTTTTCCCCGGTTTAAAAAAAAAATTTTTTTTTTTTTTTTTAAAAAATTTTTTTGGCCCCTTTTTTTAAAAAGGGAAAAAAAAAATTTTTTTAAAAATTTTTTTAAAAATTTTTTTTTTAAAAAAAAAAAAACCAAAATTTTTATTTTTTTTTTTTTTTTTTTTTTTTTAAAAAAAAAAAATTTTAAAAAAAACCCGTTTTTTTTAATTTTTTTTAAACGCCCAAGAAAAAAATTTTTAAAATTTTTTTTTTAAAAAACCCCTTTTTTTAAAATTTTTAAAAAAAAAAAAAAAAAAATTTTTTTTTTTTTTAACCCTTTAAAAAAAAAAAAAAATTTTTTTTTTAAAAAATTTTTGGTTTTAAGGGTTTTCCAAAAAAAAAAAAAGTTTTTTTTTCCCTTTTTTTTTTTTTTAAAAACCAAAAAGAAAAAAAAATTTTTTTTTTTTTTTAAAAAAATTTTTTTTTTTTCCCCCCTTTTTTTTTTAAAAAAAAAAAAAAATTTTTTTTTTTTTAAAAATTTTTTTTAAAAACCAAAAAAAAAAAAAAAACCCCCCTTTTTTTTTTTAAATTTTTTGGGGAAAAAAATTTAAAAAATTTTTTTTAAAAAAATTTTTTTTTTTTTTTTTTTTAAAAAAAAAATAAAAAAGTTTTTTTAAAAACCCTTTTTTTTTTTTTTTTTTTAAAAAAAAAAAAAGGAAAATTTTTTTTCCAAAAAATTTTTCCTTTTTTTTAACCCAAAAAAAAAAAAAAATTTTTTTTTTTAAAAAAATTTTTAAAATTTTTTTGGGCCCCAAAAAAAATTTAAAAAAATTTTTTAAAAAATTTTTTTTTTTTTTTGGAAAAAAAAAAAAAAAATTTTTTTTTCCCCATTTTTGGAAATTTTTTTAAAATTAAAAAAAAAAAACCAAAAAATTTTTTTGGTTTTTTTTTTTTTAAAAAAAAAAAAAATTTTTTTAAAATTTTTTTTAAAAAATTTTTTTAAACCCCAAAAAAAAATTTTTAAAAAAAATTTTTTATTTTTTTTTTTCCCAAAAAAAAAAAATTTTAAATTTTTTTTTTTTTTTCCCCCTTTTTTTTTCCAAAAAAAAATTTTTTAAAAAAAATTTTTTTCTTTTTTTTTTTTAAAAGTTTAAAAAAAATTTTTTTTTTTTTTTAAAAAAAAAAAACCCAAAAAAAAAAATTTTTAAAAAAAAAACCCCTTTTTTTTTTTTTTTAAATTTTAAAAAAAAAAAATTTTTTTTTTTTTTTTTCCCCGGGATTTTTTTTTTTTTAAAAAGGTTTTAAAAAAAAATTTTTTTTTTTTTTTAAAAATTTTTTTTTAACCAAAAAAAAACAAAAAAAAAATTTTTTTTTTAAAAAAGGTTTTTTTAATTTTTTTAAAAAAACCAAAAAAACCTTTTTTTTTTAAAAACCCTTTTTTTTTTTTTTTTTAAAAAATTTAAAAAAAAAAATTTTTTTTTTTTTTTTTAAAAAAAAAATTTTTTTTTTCCCCTTTTTAAAAAAAAGGTTTAAACCAAAATTTTTTTTGGGTTTTAAAAAATTTTGGGGTTTTTTTTTTTTTTTTTTTTAAATTTTTTTAAAAAAAATTTTTAAAATTTTTTTTTAAAACCCCAAAAAAAAAAAAAATTTTTTTTTTTTTTAAAAAAAATTTTCAAAAAAAATTTTTTTTTTTAAAAAAAATTTTTTAAATTTTTTAAAAAAATT
>NW_027048360.1:0-2500 GCF_025399875.1 Dalotia coriaria | reverse complement strand
TGAGCTTTAACCTGCGTTTTAACGCGCGTAAAAACAGCATAAAAAAACGACGAAATTTTATTATTCGTTTTTATTACTATTGCTTCTATTTGAACGATTTCCAACGATCTAAAAATGTTTGAAAATGCTTATTTTAGCAAAACAGTACGTTTTGAGCTTTAATCAGCGTTTTAACGCGTAAACAGCATAAAAACGACGAATTTTATTATTCGTTTTTATTAATATTGCGTCTAATGGAACGATTTCAACGATATAAAAATGCTTGAAAATGCTTATTTTAAAGCAAAACATCACGTTTTGAGCTTTAATCAGAGTTTTAACGCGTAAAACAGCATAAAACGACGAAATTTTATTATTCGTTTTTATTAATATTGCGTCTATTTGAACGATTTCAACGATCTAAAATGCTTGAAAATGCTTATTTTAGCAAACAGCACGTTTTGAGCTTTAATCTGCGTTTTAACGCGTAAAACAGCATAAAACGACGAATTTTATTATTCGTTTTTATTAATATTGCTTCTATTTGAACGATTTCAACGATTTAAAAATGCTTGAAAAATGCTTATTTTAGCAAAAACAGCACGTTTTGAGCTTTAATCTGCGTTTTAACGCGTAAAACAGTACAAAAACGACGAATTTTTTATTATTCGTCTTTTATTAATATTGCGTCTATTTGAACGATTTCAACGATCTGTACCGCTTGAAAATGCTTATTTTAGCAAAAACAGCACATTTGAGTTTTAATCTGCGTTTTAACGCGTAAAACAGCATAAAAACGACGAATTTTTATTATTCGTTTTTATTAATATTGCGTCTATTTGAACGATTTCAACGATCTAAAAATGCTTGAAAAATGCCTATTATTTTAGCAAAACAGCACGTTTTGAGCTTTAATCCGTTTTAACGTAAAACAGCATAAAACGACGAATTTTTATTATTCGTTTCATTAATATTGCTTCCTATTTGAACGATTTCAACGATCTAAAATGCTTGAAAATAAGCTTATTTTAGCAAAAACAGCACGTTTTGAGTTTTAATCTGCGTTTTAACGCGTGTCAGCATAAAACGACAAATTTTTATTATTCGTTTTTTATTATTGTTTCTATTTGGAACGATTTCAACAATTCCAAAATGCTTGAAAATGTTATTTCAGCAAAACAGCACGTTTTGAGTTTTATTCTGCGTTTTAACGCGTAAACAGCATAAAAACGACGAAATTTTATTATTCGTTTTATTAATATTGCGTCTATTTGAACGATTTCAACGATCTAAAATGCTTGAAAATGCTTATTTTAGCAAAACAGCACGTTTTGAGCTTTAATCAGCGTTTTAACGCGTAAACAGCATAAAACGACGAATTTTTATTATTGTTTATTAATATTGCGTCTATTTGAACGATTTCAACGATATAAAATCTGAAATGCTTTATTTTAGCAAAACATCACGTTTTGAGCTTTAATCAGCGTTTAACGTAAACGATAAAACGACGAAATTCTTATTTATTACGTTTTTTATTAATATTGCGTCTATTTGAACGATTTCAACGATCTAAAATGTTAAAATTTATTTTGAAAAACAGCCGTTTGAGTTTAACGATAATGCGTAAAACGTTAAAAAAACGCGAATTTTTTATTATTCGTTTTTTAATCGTCATTTGAACGATTTCAACGATTAAAATGCTTTGAATATTATTTTAGCAAAACATCACGTTTTGAACGTTTAATCTTTTTAAAACGCTAAAAAGCATAAAAACGAATTTTTATTTTCTTTTATTAAATCGCTATTTGAACGATTTTCCGTTAAAATGCTAAATCTTTTTGAGCAACGCACTTTGAGTTTAATCTGCGTTTTAACGCGTAAAACAGCATAAAAACGACGAATTTTTATTATCGTTTTATTAAATACTCATTGAACGATTTTTAACGATTTAAAATGTTGAAAATGCTTATTTAGCAAAACAGCACGTTTGAGCTTTAATCTGCGTTTTAACGCAAAACAGCATTAAAACGATTTTTATTATTCGTTTTATTAATATTGCTCTATTTGAACGATTTCAACGATCTAAATATTGAAAATGCTTATTTAACAAACAGCATTTATTTAATCTGCGTTTTAACGCGTAAAACAGCATAAAAGACAATTTTTATTATTCGTTTTATTAATATTGCGTTATTTGAACGATTTCAACATCTAAAATGCTTCTAAAATGCTATTTTAAGCAAAAAAGCAAGTTTAGCTTATTTGCGTTTTAACGGTAACAGCATAAAAAAAATTTTTAATTACCGTTTTATTAATATTCGTTTTTTGAACGATTTCAACGATCTAAAATGCTTGAAAATGCTTATTTTAGCAAACACACGTTTATTTTAGCTTTAACGCGTTTTGAGCTAAATCGCTTTTAACCGCTAAAAAATTTACATTTTAATTCGTTTATTAAATGCTTTTTAAAAATTTGTTAAAATTTTAAAATTTTTTAAAACACAAAAGTTTATTTTTTAAA
>NW_027048359.1:0-9801 GCF_025399875.1 Dalotia coriaria | reverse complement strand
TTAAGCGGCGAAAATCGTTTGGCAATATTAATAAAAACAAAAAAAAATTTTCGCTTTTTATTGTTTCCGTTAAAACGCAGATTAAAGCTCAAAAGGGCTGTTTTTAAAATAAGATTTTCGCATTTTAGACGTTAAAACTTTTAAATAGAGGAAAATTTTTAAAAAAAAATAATAAAAATTCGTTTTTTGGTTTCCCAAAACAGAAAAAAACTTTTGCTTTTTAAAATAAGCATTTTCAAGCATTTAGATCGTTGAAATCGTTTAAAAGACGAATTTTTAAAAAAAAATAAAAAAATTTTTTTTTTTTTTACGCTTTAAAAACCAAAAAAGCAAAAAGTTTTTTTTTAAAAATAAGCTTTTTTAATTTTTAATCGCAAATCTTTAAATAAACCAAAAAAAAAAAAATTTTCGTTTTTTTGCGAAAACTTAAAACGCTTTTTCCCAAAAAAGGTTTTTTTAAAAAAGCATTTTAAGATTTTAATCGTTAAATGAAAATACGAAAATAAAAAAAAAAAAAAAAAAATTTCTTTTTAGTTTTTTTTAGCTTAAAACGGTTGCAAAAAAGGGTTTTTAAAATAAGATTTTAAATTTTAATGGAAATTTTAAATAAACAATAAAAAAAAAAAATTTTAAAAAATTTTTTTATTTTTTTTAAAACGCGTTGCTAAAAGGCTTTTTGAAAAATAAGTTTCATTTTAATGGAAATTTAAAAACGAATATTAAAAAAAAAAAAAAAAAAAAATTCCGGTTTTAGCTTTTTTACGCTTTAAAAAACGGTTGCTAAAAGGCTTTTTCAAAAAATTTTTGTTTAAATCGTTAAACGTTTAAAACAATTTAATAAAAAAATTTTCCCCTTTTTAGCTTTTTTACGAGTTAAAACCCATTGCTAAAAATTTTTTCAAAAAAAATTTTTTAAATTTTAATGGAAAATTTTAAAAAAGGAAAAAAAAAAAACGTTAAAAAAATTTCGGTTTTTTACCCCTTTTTACCTTAAAACGCGTGCTAAAAAGGCTTTTTCAAAAAGATTTTTTTTTTAAAATGGAAAAATTTTAAAAACGAAAAAAAAAAAAAACAAAAAAAAAAAATTTCGCTTTTTTAGGTTTTTCCTTAAAACGCTTTTGTAAAAACTTGTTTTGCTAAAATTAAATTTAAGCATTTTAACGTTAAATCGTTTAGCGTAAAAAAAAAAATTAACTCATGTGTTTTGCTTAAAAGAAAATAAAAAAACGTTGTTTTGTAAAATAAAAAAAAAAATTTTTTTAAATTTTGGAAATCTTCAAAGCTTTAAATAAAAAAAAAAAAATTTCTGTTTTTGTTTAGCTTCCAGATTAAAGCCCCGGGGTTTTCGTAAAATAAGCATTTTAAATTTTAAGGGAAATTTTCCCAAATTTTAAAAAACGAAAAAAAACTCTTTTTGTTGTTTTCGCTTAAAAGAAATTAAAGCTAAAACGGGGTTTTTCAAAAAAGCATTTTAAAAATTTAAATTTGTTCTAGCGAAAAAAAAAAAATAAAAAAAAATTTTGTGTTTTGCTTAAAAAAGAAATTAAAATAAATTTTTTTTTTTAAAAAAATTTTAAATTTTTAGATTTAAATTTCAAATAAGCTTTAAAAAAAAAAACAAATAAAAAAAACGTCGTTTTTATTGTTTTAGCTTAAAAGGGAAAAAAAGTCAAAATTTTTTTTTTAAAAAAGATTTTAAATTTTTTCCCGTTAAATGTTTAAAAAAAGTTTTTAAAAAAAAAGAATAAAAAAAATTGTCATTTTATGTTTTTTTTACCCCCGTTAAAACGCAGAAAAAAAGCTAAAAACAAAGCTGTTTTGCTAAAATAAGCATTTTCAAGCATTTTAAAAACGTTGAAATCGTTCAAATAGAAGCAATATTAAAAAAAAACGAATAAAAAAAAAATTCGTCGTTTTATGTTGTTTTACGCTTTAAAAACGCAGATTAACGCTCAAAACGTGCTGTTTTGCTAAAAAAGCTTTTTCCGCAAAATCGTTAAAACGTTCAAATAGACGCAAAAAAAAATAAAAAAAAAAATAATAAAAAAACCGTCGTTTTATGCTGTTTTACGCGTTAAAACGCAGTTTAAAAACTCAAAACGTGCTTTTTTCCCAAAAATAAGCTTTTTTCAAGCTTTTTAAACCCTTTAAAAAATCGTTAAAAAAAAGACGAAATTTATTAAAAAAAACGAATAATAAAAATTTCGTCGTTTTATGCTGTTTTTACGCGTTAAAACGCAGATTAAAGCTCAAAACTTCTTTTTGCTAAAATAACACCAAAGCATTTTAGATCGTTGAAATCGTTCAAATAGAAGCAATATTAATAAAAAACGAATAATAAAAAAATCGTCTTTTTTTTATGCTGTTTTACGCTTTAAAACGCGGGTTGGTTTCAAAACGTGCTTTTTTAAAAAAAAACTTTTTCCCGGCTTTTTTGGGTCGTTGAAATCGTTCAAATAGACGCAATTTTAAATAAAAAAAATAAAAAAAATTTCGTTTTTATGCTATTTTACGCGTTAAAACGCAGAATAAAGCTAAAAACCCGTGCTTTTTTTTTGTAAAAAAGCATTTTGGGGGCTTTTGGTCTTTTGGTCTTTTCAAATGGGGGCCCCTTTATTAAAAAAGGAATAAAAAAAATTCGTCTTTTTTAAAAGTTGTTTAGCTTTAAAAAACGCAGATTAAACTCAAAACGTGCTGTTTTGCTAAAATAAGCTTTTTTAAGCATTTTGGGTCGTTGAAATCGATCAAATAGACGCAATAAAAAAAAAAAAAGGGGAATAAAAAAAAATTTCGTCGTTTTATGCTGTTTTAGGGTTAAAACCCCAGTTTAAAAGCTCAAAAGGGCTGTTTTGCAAAAATAAGCATTTTCAAGCTTTTTAGACCGTTGAAATCGTTTAAATAGAAGCAATATTAAAAAAAAAAACGAATAAAAAAAATTTCCCCGTCTTTTTTATCCCGTTTTACCCCTTTAAAAAACGCAGATTAAACCCTTCAAAACGTGCTTTTTTGCTAAAAAAAAACACTTTCAAGCTTTTTAAGATCGGGGAAATCGTTCAAAAGACGCAATATTAATAAAAACGAATAATAAAAAATTTGTCGTTTTATGCGTTTTTCCCGCGTTAAAACGCAGATTAAAAGCTAAAAAACCGGTTTTTTTGTTTTAAAAAAAAAGCATTTTCAAGTTTTGACCCTTTGGGGAAATCGTTCAAATAGACGCAATATTAAAAAACGAATAATAAAAAATTTCGCCTTTTTAAATGTTGTTTTAGCTTAAAACGCAGAAAAAAACTCAAAACTTCTGTTTTGCTAAAATAAGCATTTTCAAGCATTTTAGATCTTTGGGAAATGTTCAAATAAAAAACAATATTAATAAAAACAATAATAAAAAATTCGTCTTTTTTAAATGCTGTTTTACGGGGTTAAAACGCAGATTAAAAGCTAAAAACGTGCTGTTTTGCCCCCAAAAAACTTTTCCCAAGCTTTTTTAGATCGTTAAAAACCTTCCCAAAAGACCCCAAAAAATAAAAACGAATAAAAAAAATTTCGTCTTTTTTTGCTTGTTTTACGCGTTAAAACGCAGATTAAAGCTCAAAACGTGCTGTTTTCCCAAAAATAAGCATTTTCAAGCATTTTAGATCCCCGGGGAAACTTTCCCAAATAGAAGCAATATTAAAAAAAACGAATAAAAAAAATTTTCCCGTCTTTTTTTTATGCTGAAACGCGTTAAAACGCGGGATTCCTAAAAAACGTGCTGTTTTGCAAAAAAATAAGAATTTTCAAGCATTTTAGATCGTTGAAATCGTTTAAATGGGGAAGCAAATATTAATAGAAAACGAATAAAAAAAAATTCGTCATTTTATGTTTTTTTGCTTTAAAAAACGCAGAAAAAAAGCTAAAAACGTGCTGTTTTGTTTTAAAAAAAAGCATTTTCAAGCATTTTAGATCGTTAAAAATCGTTCAAATAGAAGCAATATTAAAAAAAACAAAATAAAAAAAATTTCGCCCTTTTTTTATGCTTTTTTACGGGGTTAAAAAACGCAGATTAACGCTCAAAACGTGCTGTTTTGCTAAAATAAGCATTTTAAAAGCTTTTTTAGATCGTTGAAATCGTTCAAATAGACGCAAAAAAAATAAAAACGAATAAAAAAAAATTTCGTCTTTTTTATGCTTTTTTTTACGCTTTAAAAAACGCAGTTTAAAAACTAAAAAAGGGCTGTTTTTGCTAAAATAAGCTTTTTTCAAGCATTTTAAATCGTTGAAATGGGTTAAAAAGACGCAATATTAAAAAAAACGAATAATAAAAATTTCGTCTTTTTTTATGCTGTTTTTACGCTTTTAAAAACAGTTTAAAAAGCTCAAAACGTGCTTTTTTGCTAAAATAACCCAAGCATTTTTGACGTTGAAATCGTTCAAATAGAAGCAATATTAAAAAAAACGAATAAAAAAAAAATCGTCTTTTTTTATGCTTTTTTTCCCGAAATTAAAACGCAGATTAAAGCTCAAAACGTGCTGTTTTGCTAAAATAAGCATTTTCAAGCATTTTAGATAGTTGAAATCGTTCAAATAGACGCAATAATAAAAACGAATAATAAAAATTTCGTCGTTTTATGCTGTTTTACGCGGTAAAACGCAGATTAAACTCAAAACGTGCTGTTTTGCTAAATAAGCATTTTTCAAGCATTATAGATCGTTGAAATCGTTTAAATAGAAGCAATATTAATAAAAACGAATAATAAAAAATTCGTCATTTTATGCTGTTTTACGCGTTAAAACGCAGATTAAAGCTCAAAACGTGCTGTTTTGCTAAAATAAGCATTTTCAAGCATTTTAGATCGTTGAAATCGTTCAAATGGACGCAATATTAATAAAAACGAATAATAAAAATTCGTCGTTTTTATGCTGTTTTGCGCGTTAAAACGCAATTAAAGCTCAAACGTGCTGTTTTGCTAAAATAAGCATTTTCAAGCATTTTAGATCGTTGAAATCGTTCAAATAGACGCAATAAAATAAAACGAATGGCAAAAATTTCGTCTTTTTTTGCTCATTTTACGCGTTAAAACGCAGAATAAAGCTCAAAACGTGCTGTTTTGCTAAAATAAGCATTTTCAAGCATTTTAGATCGTTGAAATCGTTCAAATAGACGCAATATTAATAAAAACGAATAATATAAATTTCGTGGTTTTATGCTGTTTTACGCGTTAAAACGCAGAATAAAGCTCAAACTTGTTTTGCTAAAATAAGCATTTTCAAGCATTTTAGATCGTTGAAATCGTTCAAATGAAGCAATATTAATAAAAACGAATAATAAAAAAATTCGTCGTTTTTATGCTGTTTTACGCGTTAAAACGCAGATTAAAGTAAAACGTGCTGTTTTGCTAAAATAAGCATTTTCAAGCATTTTAGATCGTTGAAATCGTTCAAATAGACGCATAAAAATAAAACGAATAATAAAAATTTCGTCGTTTTTATGCTGTTTTACGCGTTAAAACGCAGATTAAAGCTCAAAACGTGCTGTTTTGTAAAATAAGCATTTTCAAGCATTTTAGATCGTTGAAATCGTTCAAATAGAAGCAATATAAAAAAACGAATAATAAAAATTTCGTCGTTTTTATGCTGTTTTACGCGTTAAAACGCAGATTAAAAGCTCAAAACGTGCTGTTTTGCTAAAATAAATTTTCAAGCATTTTAGATCGTTGAAATCGTTTAAATAAAGCAATATTAATAAAAACGAATAATAAAAAATTCGTCATTTTTATGCGTTTTACGCGTTAAAACGCAGATTAAAGGCATTTTCAAGCATTTTGATCGTTGAAATCGTTCAAATAAAAGAAATAAAAAAAAAACAATAAAAAAAATTTTCGTCGTTTTATTTGTTTACGCTTTAAAACCCAATTGGTGTTTTTGCTAAAATAAATTTTCAAGCATTTTAGACGTTGAAATCGTTAAATAGAACAATATTAATAAAAACAATAAAAAAAATTTTCGTCTTTTATGTTGTTTTACGCGAAAACGCAGTTAAAACTAAAAACGTGCGTTTTGCTAAAATAAGTTTTTCAAGCTTTTTAATCGTTAAATCGTTAAATAAAAACAATATTAATAAAAACGAATAAAAAAATTTTTCGTCTTTTATGTTTTTTTACGCGTTAAAACGCAGATTAAACTCAAAACGTGTTTTTTTTGCTAAAATAAGCATTTTCAAGCTTAAATAGGAAAATTTTCGTTTTGGGAAATCGTTTTTTTTTTAAATTTAAACAATTTTAAATTTTAAATAAAAACGAAAAAAAAAAAACGTCTTTTTTATGCTGTTTTACGCGTTAAACACGAAAAGTTAAAAGGTTTTTTTTGCAAAAATAACTTTTTAAAGCATTTTAGATCGTTGAAATCGTTCAAATGCGAAATATTAATAAAAACGAATAAAAATAATTTCGTCGTTTTATGTGTTTTACCGGTTAAAACGCAGAATCCAAAAGGTTTTTTTGCAAAATAAGCATTTTCAAGATTTTAGATCGTTGAAATCGTTCAAATAGACGCAAAAAATAAAAACGAATAAAAAAAATTTCGTCGTTTTATGTGTTTTACGCTTTAAAAACGCAGATTAAAGCTCAAAACTGCTGTTTTTAAAATAAGCATTTTCGCTTTTTAAAACGTTGAAATCGTTCAAAAGACGCAATATTAATAAAAACGAAAAATAAAAATTTCGTTGTTTTTGCTTTTGCTTTTCGCAGTTAAACCCCTGTTTTTGGCTAAAATAACGCATTTTCAAGCATTTTAAATCGTTGAAATCGTTCAAATAGACGCAATATTAATAAAAACGAATAATAAAAATTTCGTTGTTTTTATGCTGCTTTACGCGTTAAAACGCAGATTAAAGCTCAAAACGTGCTGTTTTGCTAAAATAATCATTTTCAAGACATTTAGATCGTTGAAATCGTTCAAATAGAAGCAATATTAATAAAAACGAATAATAAAAATTCGTCGTTTTTATGCTGTTTTACGCATTAAAACGCAGATTAAAGCTCAAAACGTGCTGTTTTGCTAAAATAAGCATTTTCAAGCATTTTAGATCGTTGAAATCGTTCAAATAGACGCAATATTAATAAAAACGAATAATAAAAATTTCGTCGTTTTATGCTATTTTACGCGTTAAAACGCAGAATAAAGCTCAAAACGTGCTGTTTTGCTAAAATAAGCATTTTCAAGCATTTTAGATCGTTGAAATCGTTCAAATAGAAGCAATATTAATAAAAAGGAATAATAAAAATTCGTCGTTTTTATGCTGTTTTACGCGTTAAAACGCAGATTAAAACTCAAAACGTGCTGTTTTGCTAAAATAAGCATTTTGAAGCATTTTAGATCGTTGAAATCGATCAAATAGACGCAATAAAAATAAAAACGAATAATAAAAATTTCGTCGTTTTTATGCTGTTTTACGCGTTAAAACGCAGATTAAAAGCTCAAAACGTGCTGTTTTGCTAAAATAAGCATTTTCAAGCATTTTAGATCGTTGAAATCGTTCAAATAGAAGCAATATTAATAAAAAGGAATAATAAAAAATTCGTCGTTTTATGCTGTTTTACGCGTTAAAACGCCGATTAAAAGCTCAAAACGTGCTGTTTTGCTAAAATAAGCATTTTCAAGCATTTTAGATCGTTGAAATCGATCAAATAGACGCAATAAAAATAAAAACGAATAATAAAAATTTCGTCGTTTTTATGCTGTTTTACGCGTTAAAACGCAGATTAAAGCTCAAAACGTGCTGTTTTGCTAAAATAAGCATTTTCAAGCATTTTAGATCGTTGAAATCGTTCAAATAGAAGCAATATTAATAAAAACAAATAATAAAAAATTCGTCGTTTTATGCTGTTTTACGCGTTAAAACGCAGATTAAAGCTCAAAACGTGCTGTTTTGCTAAAATAAGCATTTTCAAGCATTTTAGATCGTTGAAATCGTTCAAATAGAAGCAATATTAATAAAAACGAATAATAAAAATTTCGTCCCTTTTATGTTGTTTTACGCGTTAAAACGCAGATTAAAGCTCAAAACGTGCTGTTTTGCTAAAATAAGCATTTTCAAGCATTTTAGATCGTTGAAATCTTTTTAAATAGAAGCAATATTAATAAAACGAATAATAAAAAACGCATTTTATGCTGTTTTACGCGTTAAAACGCAGGTTAAAGCTCAAAACGTGCTGTTTTGCTAAAATAAGCATTTTCAAGCATTTTAGATCGTTGAAATCGTTCAAATAGACGCAATATTAATAAAAACGAATAATAAAATTTCGTCGTTTTTATGCTGTTTTACGGGGTTAAAGCAGATTAAAGCTCAAAACGTGCTGTTTTGCTAAAATAAGCATTTTCAAGCATTATAGATCGTTGAAATCGTTTAAATAGAAGCAATATTAAAAAAACGAATAATAAAAATCGTCATTTTTATGCTGTTTTACGCGTTAAAACGCAGATTAAAAGCTCAAAACGTGCTGTTTTGCTAAAATAAGCATTATCAAGCATTTTAGATCGTTGAAATCGTTCAAATAGACGCAATATTAATAAAAACGAATATTAAAATTCGTCGTTTTATGCTGTTTTACGCGTAAACGCAGATTAAAGCTCAAAACGTGCTGTTTTGCTAAAATAAGCATTTTCAAGCATTTAGATCGTTGAAATCGTAAATAGAGCAATAATAATAAAAAACGAATAATAATATTCTCGCTTAATTGTTTTATCGCGTTAAAAACGCAGTTAAAGCTAATCTTTGATGTTTTGCTAAATAAGCATTTTCAAGCATTTTAGATCGGAAATCGTTCAAATGACGCAATTTAATAAAACGAATAATAAAAATTCGTGTTTTTATGCTGTTACGCGTTAAACGCAGATTAAAGCTCAAACGTGCTGTTTGCTATAAAATAACAATTTTCAAGCATTTTAGATCGTTGAATCGTTCAAATAGACGCGTAATAAAAAACGAATAATAAAATTTCGTGCGTTTTTAAGCTGTTTTACGCTTAAAACGCGTTAAAGCTCAAAACGTGCGTTTTGCTAAAAATAAGCATTTTCAAGCATTTTAGATCGTTAAATCGTTCAAATAGAACAATATAATAAAACGAATAATAAAAAATCGTCGTTTTTAAGTGTTTTCGCGTTAAACGCAATTAAAGCTCAAAACGTGCTGTTTGCTAAAATAAAGCATTTTCAAGACATTTTGATCGTTGAAATCGTTCAAATAGCAATTAAAAACGAATAAAAAAAAATCGTCTTTTTTATGCTGTTTTACGCTTTAAAAAACGCAGATTAAAGCTCAAAACGTGCTGTTTTGCTTAAGCATTTTAAAACTTTTTAAGATCGTTGAAATCGTTTCCAAATAGACGCAATATTAATAAAAACGAATAAAAAAAATTTCGTCTTTTTTATGCTGTTTTACCGATAAAACGCAGTTTAAAAAACTAAAAAACGTGCTGTTTTTAAAAAAAAGCATTTTCAAGCATTATAGATCGTTGAAATCGTTTAAATAGAAGCAATATTAAAAAAAAACGAAAAAAAAAAAATTGCCATTTTATGCTGTTTTACGCTTTTTTAAAACCAGTTTAAAAGGGCCTAAAAACTGCTCTTTTGCTAAAAATAAGCATTTTCAAGCATTTTAGATCGTTAAAACCGTTCAAATGGACGCAATATTAAAAAAAAAACGAAAAAAAAAAAACCCGTCGTTTTATGCTTTTTTTACGCTTTAAAAACGCAGTTTAAAAACCCTTAAAAACGTGCTTTTTTTGCTAAAATAAGCATTTTCCCCATTTTAGATCGTTGAAA
>NW_027048358.1:0-9803 GCF_025399875.1 Dalotia coriaria | reverse complement strand
TTTTGAGCTTATTCTGCTTTTTGTAACGCGTTTTAAAACTAGACTTTCAGAAAACGACCGATTTGAGATTCTTTAAAAAATCCTTTTTTTTTCCGTTATTTTAATCTAAAATTTTGGCCGCGTTTTTTTCGCCGAACGATTTTTTTTTTAAAGTTTTTCTTAAAATGCTTTGGAAAATGACTTATTTTTTTAAAGCAAAACAGAAAAGCAAGTTTTAAAAGCTTTATTTCTGCGTTTAACGCGTAAAACAATAAAACGACGAAATTTTTATTATTCGTTTTTATTATATTGCGTCTATTTGAACGATTTCAACGATCTAAAATGCTTAAAATGCTTATTTTAGCAAAACAGCACGTTTGAGCTTTAATCTGCGTTTTAACGCGTAAAACAGCATAAAACGACGAAATTTTTATTATTCGTTTTTATTAATATTGCGTCTATTTGAACGATTTCAACGATCTAAAAGCTTGAAAATGCTTATTTTAGCAAAACAGCACGTTTTGAGCTTTAATCTGCGTTTTAACGCGTAAAACAGCATAAAAACGACGAATTTTTATTATTCGTTTTTATTAATATTGCTTCTATTTGAACGATTTCAACGATCTAAAATGCTTGAAAATGCTTATTTTAGCAAAACAGCATCGTTTTGAGTTTTAATCTTGCGTTTTAACGCGTAAAACAGCATAAAAACGACGAATTTTTATTATTCGTTTTTATTAATATTGCGTCTATTTGAACGATTTCAACGATCTAAAATGCTTGAAAATGCTTATTTTAGAAAACAGCACGTTTTGAGCTTTATCTGCGTTTTAACGCGTAAACATGCTATAAAAACGACGAATTTTTATTATTCGTTTTTATTTATTATTGCGTCTATTTGAACGATTGCAACGATCTAAAATGCTTGAAAATGCTTATTTTAGGCAAAACAGCACTTTTTGAGTTTTTAATCTGCGTTTTTTAAGCGTAAAACAGCAAAAAAAACGACGAATTTTATTATTCGTTTTTATTAATATTGCTTCTATTTGAACGATTCACGATCTATGCTTGAAAATGCTTATTTTGCAAAACAGCACGTTTGAGCTTTTAATTTGCATTTAACGTAAAACATTGAAAAACGAAATTTTTTTTTGATTTTTTTAGAATCGCACGATTTGAAGCTTAATCAGCGTTATACCTAAAAAGCATTAGACTTATTTAAATCGCTTTTTGATTATATTGCTCTTTAACGATTAAACACTAAATGATTAAAATGTTTTATTTTACGTTTTACTCTTTTGAGTTCTATTTGCATTTATTCACGACTAAAATCTTGATAAATTTTTTTAGCAAAACAGCAGTTTTAGTTAATTCGTTTTAACGTAATAAAATATAAAATGCATTATTTTATTAATTACGTTTTTGCTTTATTCTTATTTAACGTTTAAACAGACTAAAAATGTGAAAATTTTATTTTCAATATACTTTTATGCTTATTTACGATTTCTTTTAATGCTTGAAACAGCTTATAAGCAAAATTTTCTTTTGTTTTTTATTGCTTAACCGTTAACGATTTCAACGTAAAATGCTTAAAATCGTTTTTTAAATGCCTTTTGAGTTTAATCTGCGTTTTAACGCGTAAAACAGCATAAAACGACGAAATTTTTATTATTCGTTTTTATTAATATTGCGTCTATTTGAACGATTTCTACGATCTAAAATGCTTGAAAATGCTTATTTTAGCAAAACAGCACGTTTTGAGCTTTATTCGCGTTTTAACGCGTAAAACAGCATAAAAACGACAAAATTTTTATTATTCATTTTTTATTTTTATTGCGCCTATTTGAACGATTTCAACGATCTAAAATGCTTGAAAATGCTTATTTTAGCAAAACAGCACGTTTTGAGCTTTAATCTGCGTTTTAACGCGTAAAACAGCATAAAAACGACGAAATTTTTATTATTCGTTTTCTATTAATATTGCGTCTTTTGAACGATTTCAACGATCTAAAATGCTTGAAAATGCTTATTTTAGCAAAAACAGCACGTTTTGAGCTTTAATCTGCGTTTTAACGCGAAAAACAGCATAAAACGACGAATTTTTATTATTCGTTTTTATTAATATTGCTTCTATTTGAACGATTTCAACGATCTAAAAATGCTTGAAAATGCTTATTTTAAGCAAAACAGCTCGTTTTGAGTTTTAATCTGCGTTTTAACGCGTAAAACAGCATAAAACGACGAATTTTTATTATTCGTTTTTATCAATATTGCTTCAATTTGAACGATTTCAACGATCTAAAATGCTTGAAAATGCTTATTTTTTAGCAAAACAGCACGTTTTGAGCTTTAATCTGCGTTATAACGCGTAAAACAGCATAAAAACGACGAATTTTTATTATTCGTGTTTTATTAATATTGCGTCTATTTGAACGATTTCAACGATCTAAAATGCTTGAAATGCTTTTATTTTAGCAAAACAGCACGTTTTGAGCTTTTAATCTGCGTTTTAACGCGTAAAACAGCATAAAACGACGAATTTTTATTATTCGTTTTTATTAATATTGCTTCTATTTCGAACGATTTTAACGATCTAAAATGCTTGAAAATGCTTATTTTAAGCAAAACAGCACGTTTTGAGCTTTAATCTGCGTTTTACCGCGTAAAACAGCATAAAAACGACAATTTTTATTATTCGTTTTATTACTAATATGCTTCTATTTGAACGATTTCAACGATCTAAAATGCTTGAAAATGCTTATTTTAGCAAAACAGCACGTTTTGAGCTTTTAATCTGCGTTTTAACGCGTAAAACAGCATAAAACGACAAAATTTTTATTATTCGTTTTTATTAATATGCGTCTATTTGAACGATTTCAACGATCTAAAATGCTTGAAAATGCTTATTTTAGCAAAACAGCACGTTTTGAGCTTTAATCAGCGTTTTAACGCGTAAAACAGCATAAAACGACGAAATTTTTATTATTGGTTTTATTAATATTGCGTCTATTTGAACGATTTCAACGATCTATAATGCTTGAAAATGCTTATTTTAGCAAAACAGCACGTTTTGAGCTTTAATCTGCGTTTTAACGCGTAAAACAGCATAAAAACGACAGATTTTTATTATTCGTTTTTATTAATATTGCTTCTATTTGAACGATTTCAACGATCTAAAATGCTTGAAAATGCTTATTTTAGCAAAACAGCACGTTTTGAGCTTTAATCGCGTTTTAACGCGTAAACAGCATAAAAACGACGAAATTTTTATTATTCGTTTTTTATTTAATTATTGCGTCATTTGAACGATTTCAGCTGATCAAAATGCTTGAAAATGCTTATTTTCAGCAAAACAGCGTTTTGAGCTTTTATTCTGCGTTTTAACGCGTAAAACAGCATAAAAACGACGAAATTTTTTATTATTCGTTTTTATTTTATTGCGTCTATTTGAACGACTTTCAACGATCTAAAATGCTTGAAAATGCTTATTTTCACAAAAACAGCACGTTTTGAGCTTTAATCTGCGTTTTAACGCGTAAAACAGCATAAAAACGACGAATTTTTATTATTCGTTTTTATTAATATTGCGTCTATTTGAACGATTTCAACGATCTAAAATGCTTGAAAATGCTTATTTTAGCAAAACAGCACGTTTGAGCTTTTAATCTGCGTTTTAACGCGTAAAACAGCATAAAAACGACGAATTTTATTATTCGTTTTTATTATTGCGTCTATTTGAACGATTTCAACGATCTAAAATGCTTGAAAATGCTTTTTTAGCAAAACAGCACGTTTGAGTTTTAATCTGCGTTTTAACGCGTAAAACAGCATAAAACGACGGAATTTTTATTATTCGTTTTTATTAATATTGCTCTATTTGAACGATTTCAACGATCTAAAATGCTTGAAAATGCTTTTTTAGCAAAACAGCACGTTTTGAGCTTTAATCTGCGTTTTAACGCGTAAAACAGCATAAAAACGACGAATTTTTATTATTCGTTTTTATTAATATTGCTCTATTTGAACGATTTTCAACGATCTAAAATGCTTGAAAATGCTTATTTTAGCAAAACAGCACGTTTGAGCTTTAATCTGCGTTTTAACGCGTAAAACAGCATAAAAACGACGAATTTTTTATTATTCGTTTTTATTAATATTGCGTCTATTTGAACGATTTCAACGATCTAAAATGCTTGAAAATGCTTATTTTAGCAAAACAGCACGTTTTGAGCTTTAATCTGCGTTTTAACGCGTAGAACAGCAAAAAAATGACGAAATTTTTATTATTCGTTTTTATTAATTTGTTCTATTTGAACTTTCAACGATCAAAATTGTTGAAAATGCTTATTTTAGCAAAACAGCACGTTTTGAGCTTTAATCACGTTTTAACGCGTAAAACAGCATAAAACGACGTTTTTTTTACGTTTTTATTAATATTGCGTCTATTGAACGATTTCAAGATCTATATGCGAAAAGCTTTTTTTAGCAAAACAGCACGTTTTGAGCTTTAATCTGCGTTTTAACGCGTAAACAGCTAAAAACGACGAATTTTTATTATTCGTTTTTTTAATATTGCTTCTTTTGAACGATTTAAAGATCAAAAGTTGAAAAAACTTTTTTTAGCAAAACAACGTTTTGAGTTTTTCTGCTTTTTAAGGGAAAAAACAGCAAAAAACGACAAAATTTTTTTATTTTTCTTTTTTTTATTTGGTCATTTGAACGATTTAACGATCTAAAATGTTAAAAAATGTTATTTTAGCAAAACAGCACTTTTGATTTTATTCTGCGTTTTAACGCGTAAAACAGCAAAAAAACGACAAAATTTTTATTATTCTTTTTTTATTTTTATTGCGTCTATTTGAACATTTCAACGATCAAAGGGGGAAAATGCTTATTTTCGAAAAACAGCACGTTTGAGCTTTAATAACCTGGTTTTAACGCGTAAAACAATAAAAACAAAATTTTTTATTATTCGTTTTTATTAATATTGTTTATTTGAACGACTTCAACGATTTTAAAATGTTGAAAATGAAGAAAAAAAGCACTTTTTTGATTTTTGCGTTTTAAGGGTAAAACACATAAAATGACGAATTTTTTTTTTTCGTTTTTATTAATTTGTTTTATTTAAACGATTTCAACGATCAAAATGCTTGAAAATGCTTATTTTAGCAAAACGCACGTTTTGAGTTTTAATCTGCTTTTAAAACGAAAAACAGCATAAAACGACAAATTTTATTTTTCTTTTTTATTAATATTCCCTTTATTTGAACGTTTTCCCAACGATCTAAAATGCTTGAAAATGCTTATTTTAAAAACAGCACGTTTTGAGTTTTAATCAGCGTTTTAACGCGTAAAACAAAAAAAAACGACAAAATTTTTTTTATTTTTCTTTTTATTAATATTGAGGCTAACTTCTATTTGAACGATTTCAACGATCAAAAAATGCGAAAATGCTTATTTTAGAAAAACAGCACGTTTTGAGCTTTAGTCTGCGTTTTAACGCGTAAAACAGCATAAAACGACGAAATTTTTATTATTCGTTTTTATTAATATTGCGTCTATTTGAAGGGATTTCAACGATCTAAAATGCTTGAAAATGCTTATTTTAGCAAAACAGCACTTTTTGAGCTTCATTCTGCGTTTTAACGCGTAAAACAGCATAAAACGACGAAATTTTTTATTATTCGTTTTTATTTTATTGCGTCTATTTGAACGATTTCAACGATCTAAAATGCTTGAAAATGCTTATTTTAGCAAAACAGCACGTTTTGAGCTTTAATCTGCGTTTTAACGCGTAAAACAGCATAAAACGACGAATTTTTTATTATTCGTTTTATTAATATTGCTTCTATTTGAACGATTTTAACGATTTTAAAGCTTGAAAATGCTTTATTCCAGCAAAACAGCACCTTTTGAGTTTTTAATCTGCGTTTTTTAACGCGTAAAACAGCATAAAACGACGAATTTTTATTATTCTTTTTTTATTAATATTGCTTCTATTTGAACGATTTCAACGATCTAAAATGTTTTGAAATGCTTATTTTAGCAAAACAGCACGTTTTGAGTTTAATCTGCGTTTTAACGCGTAAACAGCATAAAACGACAAAATTTTTTTATTATTCCTTTTTTATTAATATTGCGTCTATTTGAATGATTTCAATGATCTAAAATGCTTGAAAATGCTTATTTTAGCAAAACAGCAGTTTTGAGCTTTAATCTGCGTTTTAACGCGTAAAAAAAGCATAAAAACGACGAATTTTTTATTATTCGTTTTATTAATATTGCTTCTATTTGAACGATTTCAACGATCTAAGATGCTTGAAAATGCTTATTTTAGCAAAACAGCACGTTTTGAGCTTTAATCTCGTTTTAACGCGTAAAACAGCAAAAAAACGACGAATTTTATTATTCGTTTTTATCAATATTGCTTCTATTTGAACGATTTCCAACAATCTAAAATGCTTAAAAAATGCTTATTTTAGCAAAACAGCACGTTTTGACTTTTAATCTGCGTTTTAACGCGTAAAACAGCATTAAAACGACGACTTTTTATTACTCGTTTTTATTAATATTGCGTCTATTTGAACGATTTCAATGATCTAAAATGCTTGAAAATGCTTTTTTTAAAGCAAAACAGCACGTTTTGAGCTTTAATCTGCGTTTTAACGCGAAAACAGCATAAAACGACGGAATTTTATTATTCGTTTTTATTAATATTGCTTCTATTTGAACGATTTCAACGATCTAAAATTGAAATGCTTATTTTAGAAAAAACAGCACGTTTTGAGCTTTAATCTGCGTTTTAACGCGTAAAACAGCATAAAACGACGAAATTTTTAATATTCGTTTTTATTAATATTGCGTCTATTTGAACTATTTCAACGATCTAAAATGCTTGAAAATGATTATTTTAGCAAAACAGCACGTTTTGAGCTTTAATCTGCGTTTTAACGCGAAAAACGCAAAAAAACGACAATTTTTATTATTCGTTTTTATTAATATTGCTTCTATTTGAACGATTTCAACGATCTAAAATGTTTTGAAAATGCTTATTTTAGCAAAACAGCACGTTTGTCTTTAATCCTGCTTTTTAACGCGTAAAAACAGCAAAAAAACGACGGAAAATTTTTTATTATTCGTTTTTATTAATATTGCGTCTATTTGAACGATTTCAACGATTTTAAAATGCTTGAAAATGATTATTTTAGCAAAACAGCACGTTTTGAGCTTTAATCTGCGTTTTAACGCGCAAAACCATAAAACGACGAATTTTTATTATTCGTTTTTATTAATATTTCTTCTATTTGAACGATTTCAACGATCTAAAATGCTTGAAAATGATTATTTTAGAAAAAACAAACTTTTTGAGTTTTAATCTGCGTTTTAACGGAAAACTCATAAAAGGGACAAAATTTTTTTATTATTCTTTTTTTAAATATTGTTTCTATTTAAAAACGATTTAAACGTTTAGAATGTTTGAAAATGCTTATTTTAGCAAAACAGCACGTTTTGGGGTTTTTAACTCCCGTTTTAACGCGTAAAAAAAACAAAAAAAAACGACAAAATTTTTTATTATTCTTTTTTTATTAATATTCCCGTCTATTTGAACTTTTTCCCAACGATCAAAAAATGCTTGAAAATGTTTAAAGCAGAAAAAGCACGTTTTGAGCTTTAATCTGCTTTTTCCGCGAAAAAAACAGAAAAACCGACGAATTTTTTATTTTGTTTTTTTAATATTGCTTTTTTGGGAACGTTTTCCCCAAGGGGTCAAAAAATGCTTAAAAATCCCTTTTTTAAGCAAAAACACCCGTTTTGGGGTTTTAACGGTTTTTTTAACGCAAAAAAAAACTTAAAAACACAAAAATTTTTTATTATTCTTTTTTTAAAAAGCCCATTTGAACAAATTTAAAACGATCAAAAATTGCGGAAAAATGATTTTTTTTAGAAAACGCCTTTTTGAGCTTTAATCTCCCTTTTTTTGCGTAAAACAGCAAAAAAAACGACGAAATTTTATTATTGTTTTTATTAATATTGCGTCTATTTAAAACGATTTCAATGATCAAAAAGTTTGAATATGATTATTTTAGCAAAACAGAAAGTTTTGAGCAATCCGTTTTAACGCGTTAAACAGCAAAAAAACCACAAATTTTTATTCCCTCTTTTTATTAATATTTTTTTCTATTTGAACGTTTTCCCAACCGATCTAAAATGTTTTAAAAAATGCTTTTTTTTTAGCAAAACAGCACGTTATAAAAGTTTTAAGGGGGGGGTTTTTAACGCGAAAAAACAGCAAAAAAACGACGAAATTTTTATTATTCTTTTTTATTAATTTTTGGTCTATTTGAAGGGATTTCAACGATTAAAAATTTTAAAAAAGATTATTTTAGCAGAACAGAAAGTTTATTTTAAACCCCGCGTTTTAAAGCGAAAAACAGCAAAAAAACGACGAATTTTTTTTTCGTTTTTTAAATATTGCGTTTTTGGAACTTTTTCAACGATCAAAAATCCCGAAAATCCCATTTTAGAAAAAACGGGCACTTTTTAGCTTTTAATCTGCGTTTTAACGCGAAAAACAGCAAAAAAACGACGTTTTTTATTATTCTTTTTTTAAATATTGCGTCTGGAAACGATTTCAAAGGGAATCTAAAATGCTTAAAAAATGATTATTTTAGCAAAACAGCACGTTTTGAGTTTTTTAATCTGCTTTTTAAAAAACAGCATAAAAAGAGGGAATTTTTTTTATTTTTCGTTTTTTTTAAATTTGGCTTTTGAACGTTTTCCCCAAACGATCTAAAATGCTTGAAAAGTTTTTTAGCAAAACAGCGAGTTTTGAGTTTTAACGGGGTTTTAACGCGAAAAAAAAGCAAAAAACGACCAAATTTTTATTATTCGTTTTATTAATATTGCGTCTATTTAAAACGATTTAAAACAAACTAAAAACCCGGAAAATGATTTTTTAAAGCCCCACGTTTTTGAGTTTGATCGTTTTAACGCAAAAAAAACAAAAACGACAAATTTTTTTATTATTCGTTTTTATTTATTGTTTCATTTGAACGATTACAACTATCTAAAAATGTTTAAAAGTTTTTTCCCAAAACAAAATGTTTTGAGTTTTAATAGGGCTTTTTGCGAAAAAACAGCAAAAAAAGGGAGGGAAATTTTTTTATTCCGTTTTTTTTTTAATATTGCGTTTTTTTTAAAACGTTTTCCCCAACCCCCCAAAATGCTTAAAAATTTTATTTTTTTTTAGAAAAAACAGCCCCGTTTTGAGCTTTAATCCCATTTTGGCGTAAAAAAAAGCAAAAAAACGACAAATTTTTTTATTATTTTTTTTATTAATAGCCCATTTAAAACCGATTTCAACGATCTTTTAAAAAATGCTTTTTTAGCAAAACAGCACTTTTGTTTTAATCTGCTTTTTTTAAGGGAAAAACAGCTTTAAAAACCCGACGAATTTTTTATTTTTCGTTTTTCCATTTTTCCCTTTTTAAAAAGGGGTTTTTCAACGATCTAAAATGCTTAAAAAATGCTTTTTTTTTAAAAAACAGCACGTTTTGAGCTTTAATCTGCGTTTTAACGCTTTCACAAAAACACAAAATTTTTTTATTTTTTCGTTTTTTTAAATTTTCCCCCCCTTTTTGAAGGGATTTCAACGTTTCAAAATGTTTTGGAAAGATTATTTTACAAAACAGCCCCGTTTTGAGTTTTTTAACTGTTTTTCAACGCGTAAAACAAAAAACCCACAAATTTTTTTTATTATTCGTTTTTTTAATTGTTTTTTTTAACCCCGATTTCAACGACCCAAAAAACGCTGAAAACTTTAA
>NW_027048357.1:0-9807 GCF_025399875.1 Dalotia coriaria | reverse complement strand
AACGATATAAAAATGCTTGAAAATGCCTATTTTAGCAAAAACAGCACGTTTTGAGCTTTTAATTCGCGTTTTAACGCGTAAATAAAGCATAAAAACGACGAATTTTTTATTATCTGCTTTTGGCTAATATTGCGTCTATTTGAACGATTTCAACGATCTAAAATGCTTGAAAATGCTTATTTTAGCAAAACAGCGCGTTTTGAGCTTTAATTGCGTTTTTGCGTAAACAGCATAAAAATGACGAATTTTTTATTATTTCGTTTTAAGGCTATTGTTTACGGAATGATTTCAACGACGGTGCCGCTTTGGAAATGGCTTAGCAAAACAGTACGTTTTGAATAATGAATGAATAATTTTATCATTTCAACGATCTAAAATGCTTGGAAATGCTTATTTTGAAAACAGCACGTTTTGAGCTTTATTCAGCGTTTAACGCGTAAAACAGCATAAAAAAAAACGACGAAATTTTATTATTATTCGTTTTATTTTTATTACGTCTATTTGAATGATTTGAACGATCAAAATGCTTGAAAATGTTTATTTTAGCAAAAACAGCACGTTTTGAGCTTTAATCTGCGTTTTAACGCGTAAAACAGCATAAAAAACGTGACAAATTTGCCATTCGTTTTTATTAATACGTTTCTATTTGAACGTGATTTCAACGATCTAAAAAATGCTTGAAAATGCTTATTTTAGCAAAACAGCACGTTTTGAGTTTTTATTCCGCGTTTTAACGGGCGTAAAACAGTATAAAACGACGAAATTTTTTATTATTCGTTTTTATTAATATTGCGTCTATTTGAACGATTTTAACGATTCGTCGCTTGAAAATGCTTATTTTAGCAAAACAGCACGTTTTGAGTTTTAACCTTGCGTTTTAACGCGCAAAACAGAATAAAAAATGACGAGTTTTTATTATTCGTTTTTATTAATACGTTTCTATTTAAACGATTTCAACGATCTAAAAATGCTTGAAAATGCTTATTTTAGCAAAACAGCACGTTTTGAGCTTTAATCTGCGTTTCTTAACGCGTAAAAATATCATAAAACGACGAATTTTTTATTATTCGTTTTTATTAATATTGCTTCTATTTGAACGATTTCAACGATCTAAAAATGCTTGAAAATGCTTATTTTAGCAAAGCAGCACGTTTTGAGCTTTAATCAAAGGGGTTTTAACGTAAACAGCATAAAAAAACGACGAAATTTTTATTATTCGTTTTTATTAATATTGCGTCTATTTGAACGTGATTTCAACGATCTAAAATGTTTGATAATGCTTATCAGCAAAACAGCACGTTTTGAGCTTTAATCTGCGTTTTGTTGCGTAAAACAGCATAAAACGACGAATTTTTATTATTCGTTTTTATTAATCTTGCTTCTATTTGAACGATTTCAACGATCTAAATGCTTGAAAATGCTTATTTTAGCAAAAACAGCACGTTTTGAGCTTTAATCTGCGTTTAACGCGTAAACAGCATAAAACGACGTACTTTTTATTATTCGTTTTTATTAATATTGCTTCTATTTGAAACGATTTCAACGATCTAAAATGCTTGAAAATGCTTATTTTAGCAAAACAGCACGATTTGAGCTTTATTCTGCGTTCTATCGCGTAAAAACAGCATAAAAACGACGAAATCTTATTATTCTTTCGTTTTTATTAATATTGCGTCTATTTGAACAATTTCCAACGATCTAAAATGCTTGAAAATGTTTATTTTAGCAAAACAGCACGTTTTGAGCTTTTTAATCTGCGTTTTAACGCGTAAAACATCATAAAAATGACGAATTTTTATTATTCGTTTTACATTACTGTTTCTATTTAAACGATTTCAACGATCTAAAATGCTTGAAAATGCTTATTTTAGCAAAACAGCACGTTTTGAGTTTTAATCTGCGTTTTTAACGCGTAAACAGCATAAAATCGGAAGAATTTTTATTATTCGTTTTTATTAACATTGTTTCTGGTATTTGAACGATTTCAACGATCTAAAATGCTTGAAAATCTTATTTTAGCAAAACAGCATCGTTTTTGAGCTTTAATCTGCGTTTTAACGGCAGTAAAATGCGCATAAAACGACGAAATTTTTTATTATTCGTTTTTATTAATATTGCGGTTCATTTGAACGATCCTAACGATCTAAAATGCTTGAAAATAGCTTATTTTAGCAAAACAGCACGTTTTGAGTTTTTAACTGCGTTTGAACGCGTAAAAACAGCATAAAAACGACGAATTTTTTATTATCTGTTTTTATTAAAATTGCTTCTATTTGAAATCATCTTTTCAACGATCTAAAAATGTGTTGAAAATGCTTATTTTAGCAAAACAGTTAATTTTGAGTTTTCTAAATCTGCGTTTTAACGCGTAAAAACAGCATAAAAAAACGACGAAATTTTTATTATTCGTTTTTATTAATATTGCGTCTATTTGAACGGGATTTTCAACGATCTAAAATGCCTTGAAAATGCTTATTTTAGCAAAAACAGCACGTTTTGAGCTTTAATCTGCGTTTTAACGCGTAAAACAGCATAAAAAACGACGAATTTTTTATTATCTTTCGTTTTTATTAATATTGCTTCTATTTTGAACGATTTCAACAATCTAAAATGCTTGAAAAATGCTTACGGCAAAACAGCACGTTTTGAGTTTTTAATCTGCGTTTTAACGCGTAAAACAGCATAAAACGACGAAATTTTTATTATTCGTTTTTATTAATATTGCGTCTATTTGAACAAACGATTTCAACGATCTGTAAATGCTTTGAAAATGCTTATTTTAGCAAAACAGCACGTTTTGAGCTTTAATCTGCGTTTTAACGCGGCGTAAAATAGCATAAAAACGACGAATTTTTTATTATTCGTTTTTATTAATATTGCGTTCTGAACGATTTCAACGATCTAAAATGCTTTGAAAACGCTTATTTTAGCAAAAACAGCACCGTTTTGAGTTTTAATCTGCGTTTTAACGCGCAAAACAGCATAAAAACGACGAATTTTTATTATTTGTTTTTATTAATATTGCTTCTATTTGAACGATTTCAACGATCTAAAATGCTTGAAAAATGCTGGTTTTAGCAAACAGCACGTTTTGAGCTTTATTCCGCGTTTAACGCGTAAAACAGCATAAAACGACGAAATTTTTATTATTCGTTTTTTATTACTATTGCGTCTATTTGGTCGATTTCCAACGATCTAAAATGCTTTGAAAATGTTTATTTCCAGCAAAACAGCAATGTTTTGAGCTTCTTAATCTGCGTTTCTTAACGCGTAAAACAGAATGTAGTAAAAACGACGGATTTTTTATTATTCGTTTTTTATTAATATTGCGTCTATTTGAACGATTTCAACGGATCTAAAATGTTGAAAATGCTTATTTTAGCAAAACAGCACGTTTTGAGTTTTAATCAGCGGTTTAACGCGTAAAAAACAAAAGCATAAAAAAACGACGAAATTTTTATTATTCGTTTTTTATTAATATTGCGTTCATTTAAACGATTTCAACGATCTAAAATGCTTGAAAATGCTTATTTCCAGCAAAACAGCACGTTTTGAGTTTTAATCTGCGTTTTAACGCGTAAAACAGTAGCATAAAACGACGAATTTTTTATTATTCGCTTTTTATTAATATTGTTTCTATTTGAACGATTTCAATGATCTAAAATGCCGAAAAATGCTTATTTTAAAGCAAAAACAGAAAGCACGTCTTGAGCTTTTAATCTGCGTTTTAACGCGTAAACCAGCATAAAACGACGAATTTTTATTATTCGTTTTTATTAATATTGCGTCTATTTGAACGATTTCAACGATCTAAAATGCTTGAAAAATGCTTATTTTGCTGTAAACAGCACGTTTTGAGCTTTAATCAGCGTTTTAACGCGTAAAACAGCATGTAAAACGACGAAATTTTTATTATTCGTTTTTGCCAATATTGCTTCTATTTGAACGACGATTTCAACGATCTGCAAATGCTTGAAAATGCTTATTTTAGCAAAACAGCACGTTTTGAGCTTTATTCAGCGTTTTAACGCGTAAAACAGCATGTAAAACGACGAAATTTTATTATTCGTTTTTATTTTTTTATTACGTCTATTTGAAATGGATTTGAAACGTGATCTAAAAATGCTTTGAAAATGCTTATTATTTTAAAGCAAAACAGCACGTTTTGAGTTTAATCTGCGTTTTAACGCGTAAAAACAGCATAAAAACGACAAATTTTTTATTATTCGTTTTTTATTAATATTGCTTCTATTTGAACGATTTCAAAGATCTAAAATGCTTAAAAATGTGCTTATTTCAGCAAAACAGCACGTTTTGAGTTTTAATCTGCGTTTTAACGCGTAAAAACAGCATAAAAACGACGGTAAATTTTTTATTATTCGTTTTTATTAATATTGAGTCTATTTTGAACGATTTCAACGATCTAAAATGCTTGAAAAATGCTTATTTTAGCAAAACAGCACGTTTCTGAGCTTTTAATCTGCGTTTTAACGCGTAAAACAGCATAAAACGACGTGAAATTTTTATTATTCGTTTTTATTAATATTGCGGCCCATTTTGAACGATTTCAACGATCTAAAATGCTTGAAAAATGCTTGTTTTAGCAAAACAGCACGTTTTGAGTTTTATTCTGCGTTTTAACGCGTAAACAGCATAAAAACGACGAAATTTTTATTATTCGTTTTTATTTTTATTGCGTCTATTTGAACGATTTCAACGATCTAAAACGCTTGGAAAATGCTTATTTTAGCAAAACAGCACGTTTTGAGCTTTAATCTGCGTTTTAACGCGTAAAACAGCATAAAAAACGACGTGAATTTTATTATTCGTTTTATTAATATTGCTTCTATTTGAACGATTTCTACCGATCTAAAATGCTTGAAAATGCTTATTTTAGCAAAACAGCACGTCTTGAGTTTTAATCTGCGTTTTAACGTAAACAGAATAAAAACGACGGATTTTTTATTATTCGTTTTTATTAATATTGCGTCTTATTTGAACGTGATTTCAACGATTCAAAATGCTTGAAAAATGCTTATTTTTAGCAAAAAATGCCATCAAGTTTTGAGCTTTAATCAGCGGTTTAATCAGCGTAAAACAGCATAAAAACGACGAAATTTTTATTATTCGTTTTTATTAATATTGCGTCTATTTAAAACGATTTCCCTTTAACGATCTAAAATGCTTGAAAATGCTTATTTTAGCAAAAACAACGTTTGAGTTTTAATCTGCGTTTTAACGCGTAAAACAGCATAAAACGACGAATTTTTATTATCTGTTTTATTAATATTGCTTCTATTTGAACGATTTCTAATGATCTAAAATGCTTGAAAATGCTTATTTTAGCAAAACAAAGCAATGTCTTGAGCTTTTAATCTGCGTTTTAACGCGTAAACCAGCATAAAACGACGAATTTTTATTATTCGTTTTTATTAATATTGCGTCTATTTTGAACGATTTCAACGATCTAAATGCTTGAAAATGCTTATTTTACAAAACAGCACGTTTTGAGCTTTAATCAGCGTTTTAACGCGTAAAACAGCATAAAACGACGAAATTTTATTATTCGTTTTATTAATATTGCTTCTCTATTTGAACGATTTCAACGATCTAAAATGCTTGAAAATGCTTTATTTTAGCAAAACAGCACGTTTTGAGCTTTATTCAGCGTTTTAACGCGTAAAACAGCATAAAAACGACGAAATTTTTATTATTCGTTTTTGTTTTATTACGTCTATTTGAATGTGATTTGAACATCTTAAAATGCTTTGAAAATGCTTATTTTAGCAAAACAGCACGTTTTGAGCTTTAATCTGCGTTTTAACGCGTAAACAGCATAAAACGACAAATTTTATTATTCGTTTTTATTAATATTGTTTCGCATTGGAACGATTTCAACGATCTAAAATGCTTGAAAATGCTTATTTGTGCGTACCGCGTCGTTTTGAGCTTAAATCTGCGTTTTAACGCGTAAACAGCATAAAACGACGAAATTTTTATTATTGTTTTTATTAATATTGAGTCTATTTTGAACGATTTCACCGATCTAAAATGCTTGAAAATGCCATTTTAGCAAAACAGCACGTTTCCTTTGAGCTTTTAATCTGCGTGTTTTGAATTCCGCGTAAAACAAAAGCATGTAAAAACGACGAAATTTTATTATTCGTTTTTATTAATATTGCGTCTATTTGAACGATTTCAACGATCTAAAATGCTTGAAAATGCTTGTTTTCAGCAAAACAGCACGTTTTGAGTTTTATTCTGCGTTTTAACGCGCAAAACAGCATAAAAAAACGTGACGAAATTTTTATTATTCGTTTTTATTTTATTGCGTCTATTTAAAACGATTTCAACGATCTAAAACGCTTGAAAATGCTTTTATTTTAGCAAAACAGCACGTTTTGAGTTTTTAATCTGCGTTTTAACGCGTAAACAGCATAAAACGTGACGAATTTTTTTATTATTCCGTTTTTATTAATATTGCTTCTATTTGAAACGATTTCAATGATCTAAAATGCTTGAAAATGCTTATTTTAGCAAACAGCACGTCTTGAGCTTTAATCTGCGTTTTAACGCGTAAACAGCATAAAAACGACAAAATTTTTATTATTCGTTTTATTATTATTGCCCTATTTGAAATGATTTCAACAATCTAAAATGCTTGAAAAATGCTTATTTTGTGCTAAAAAACAGCACGTTTTGAGCTGTAATCTGCGTTTTAACGCGTAAAACAGCATAAAAACGACGAATTTTTATTATTCGTTTTTATTAATATTGCGTCTATTTGAACGATTTCTGCAACGATCTAAAAATGCTTGAAAATGCTTATTTTTGCAAAACAGCACGTTTTGAGCTTTAATCAGCGTTTTAACGCGTAAAACAGCATAAAAACGACGAAATTTTTATTATTTGTTTTTATTAATATTGCGTCTATTTGAACGTGTGATTTCCCAACGATCTGCAAAATGCTTGAAAATGCTTATTTTAGCAAAACAGCACTTTTTGAGTTTTAATCTGCGTTTTAACGCGAAAAATAGCAAAAAAACGACAAATTTTTTTATTATTCTTTTTTATTAATTTTGCGTCTATTTGAACGATTTCAAGATCTAAAATTTTTTTGAAAATGTTTTTATTTTAGCAAAACAGCACTTTTTGAGTTTTAATTCGTTTAACGCGTAAAACAGCATAAAAACGACGAATTTTTTTTTATTCGTTTTTTTTAAATATTGTTTCTATTTGAACGATTTCAACATCTAAAAGCTTGAAAATGCTTATTTTAGCAAAAACACGTTTTGAGTTTTTTTCGCGTTTTGGCGAAAAACAGCATAAAAAACGACGAAATTTTTTTTACGTTTTTATTAATATTGCGTTATTTGAACGATTTCAACGATCTAAAATGTTGAAAATGTTTTTATTTTAGAAAAACAGCACGTTTTGAGCTTTAATCGGGTTTTTAAGGGAAAAAGAATAAAAACGATTTTTTTTATTATTCGTTTTTTTTAAATATTGCTTTATTTAAACGATTTCAACGATCTAAAATGCTTGAAAATGTTATTTTAGCAAAACAGCACGTTTTGAGCTTTAATCTGCGTTTTAACGCGAAAACAGCATAAAACAAAAAATTTTTATTATTCGTTTTTAAATATTGTTCTATTTGAACGATTTCAACAAAAAAAATTTTTAAAAAATGCTTATTTTAGCAAAACAGCACGTTTTGAGTTTAATCTGTTTTTAACGCGTAAACATCATAAAACGACGAATTTTTATTACTTTTTTTATTAATATTGTTCTATTTGAACGATTTCAACGATCTAAAATGTTTTGAAAATGCTTATTTTGAAAACAGCACTTTTTGGGTTTAATCAGCGTTTTAACGCGTAAAACAGAAAAAAAACGACGAAATTTTATTATTCGTTTTTTAAATATTGGTCTATTTGAAATTTCAACGATCTAAAATGCTTGAAAATGCTTATTTTTGCAAAACAGCACGTTTTGAGTTTTAATCTGCGTTTTAAGGCGTAAACAGCATAAAAACGACGAATTTTTATTATTCGTTTTTATTACTTTTTTCCTTTTTTTAACGATTTCAACGATCAAAAAATGCTTGAAAATGCTTATTTTAGCAAAACAGCACGTTTGAGTTTTAACTGCTTTTTAACACGTTTTGAGTTTTAATCGCTTTTAACGGTAAAACAGCATAAAACGAAATTTTTATTATCGTTTTATTAATATTGCTTCTATTTGAACGATTTCAACGATCTAAAATGCTTGAAAATGCTTATTTTACAAAACAGCACGTTTTAGTTTACCGCGTTTTAACGCGTAAAACAGCATAAAACGACGAATTTTTATTATTCGTTTTTATTAATATTGTTTCTATTTGAACGATTTAAAAGATCTAAAATGCTTGAAAATGCTTATTTTAGCAAAACAGCACGTTTTGAGCTTTAATCTGCGTTTACCGCGAAAAACAGCATAAAACGACGAATTTTTTATTATTCGTTTTTATTAATATTGTTTTTATTTGAACGATTTCAACGATATAAAATGCTGAAAATGCCTATTTTAGCAAAACAGCACGTTTTGAGCTTTAACTGCGTTTTAACGCGTAAAAAGCATAAAACGACGAAATTTTTATTATTCGTTTTTATTAATATTGCGTCTATTTAACGATTTCAACGATCTAAAAATGCTTGAAAATGCTTATTTTAGCAAAACAGCACGTTTTGAGCTTTAATCTGCGTTTTAACGCATAAAACAGAATAAAATGACGAATTTTTATTATTCGTTTTTATTAATATTGCTTCTATTTAAACGATTTCAACGATCTAAAATGTTTGAAAATGCTTATTTTAGCAAAACAGCACGTTTTGAGTTTTAATCTGCGTTTTAACGCGTAAAACAGAAATAAAAACGACGAATTTTTTATTATTCGTTTTTATTAATATTGCTTCTATTTGAACGATTTCAACGATCTAAAATGCTGGAAAATGCTTATTTTAGCAAAAAACAGCACGTTTTGAGCTTTATTCCGCGTTTTAACGCGTAAAACAGCATAAAAACGACGAAATTTTATTATTCGTTTTTATTAATATTGCGTCTATTTGAACGATTTCAACGATCTAAAATGCTTGAAAATGCTTATTTTAGCAAAACAGCACGTTTTGAGCTTTAATCTGCGTTTTAACGCGTAAAACAGAATAAAAATGACAAATTTTTTATTATTCGTTTTTATTTTATTGCGTCTATTTGAACGATTTCAACGATCTAAAACGCTTGAAAATGCTTATTTTAGCAAAACAGCACGTTTTGAGTTTATTCTGCGTTTTAACGCGTAAACAGCATAAAAACGACGAAATTTTTATTATTCGTTTTTATTTTATTGCGTCATTTGAACGATTTCAACGATCTAAAACGCTTGAAAATGCTTATTTTAGCAAAACAGCACGTTTTGAGCTTTAATCTGCGTTTTAACGCGTAAAACAGCATAAAAACGACGAATTTTTATTATTCGTTTTTATTAATATTGCTTCTATTTGAACGATTTCAATGATCTAAATGCTTGAAAATGCTTATTTTTAGCAAAACAGCACGTCTTGAGCTTTAATCTGCGTTTTAACGCGTAAAACAGCATAAAAACGACGAAATTTTTATTATTCGTTTTTATTATTATTGCTCCTATTTGAATGATTTCAAAATCTAAAAATGCTTGAAAATGCTTATTTTAGAAAAACAGCACGTTTTGAGCTGTAATCGCGTTTTAACGCGTAAAACAGCAAAAAAACGACGAATTTTTTTTTTCGTTTT
>NW_027048356.1:0-9812 GCF_025399875.1 Dalotia coriaria | reverse complement strand
TAAAAAAAAAAAACCCTTTTCCCGCTTTTCCCTTTTTAACGGAAATCGTTCAAAAGAGAAAATATTAAAAAACGAATAAAAAAATTCGTCGTTTTTATGCGCTTCGCGAAAAACCAAAACAAACCCAAAAACGCCGTTTCCAAAAAACACCTTCCCATTTTTTTGGATCCCCGAAACCTTTCCAAAAAACCATTAAAAAACAAATAAAAAAAATTCGCCTTTAGCCCCCTTACGCGAAAAACGAAAAGAAAAAGCCCAAAACGCGCCTTTCAAAAATGCTACTCGCCATCTTAGACGCCGAAACGTCCCAAACAGCCAAATTAAAAAACGAAATAAAAAATTCGTCGTTTTTACCTTAGCAAAAACGCAGATTAAAACCGCGTTTTGTTAAAAAAAATTCCCCAAATTTTAGTCGTTTGCCCAAAAAACTTAAAATAAAACGAATAAAAGATTACTCACGACAAACGTGTTAAATAAACGCGCCTTTCCCAAAACAAACCCCCTTTTAAGGGCAAATCCCAACGCAAATCAAACGTTAAAAATTTGTCTTATACATTTCGCCAAACGTTAAAGGCCAAAACGCCGTTCGCCAAAAAGCATTTGCACTATCGGAATGTTCAAACACAAACCCAAAAGGGTAAAAACCCGTCAGCTTTACCGCAACGGTTAAAACGCAGAGCCAAAACGCGCCTTTCAGTGTCCCTTATTGCTTTTAATCAAAGAAAGCCGTTCAACGAGCATATTAATAAAAACAATAATAAATTCGTTTAGTTTACGCGAAAAAACGCAAGCGTCTCAAACGTTCCCTTTGGCATCGTAAAACGTTCAACAACGCAAATTAAAACGAAAATTCGCGTTTTATGCCGTTTTACCGCCCCCAAAACGCAGATTCCAAAACCGTGCCTTTTCAAAATGTTTTTTCGCTATTTGATCGCGAAACCGTTCAAAAGCAATTTATACAAATTTCCGGGTTTCGTGTTTTGGCGGTTACCCCCAAAAACGCAGTTTAAACGAAACGTCAGCTGTTTAAAAAGTTTCCGCGAAAACGTGTTAAATTAAATAAAATTAAAAACGAAATAAAAACGTCTTTCAGGTTTTACGCCAAAAACGCAAAACCAACCGCCGTTTCGTTTAAAGTTATTTCGATGTTTAATCGTCAACACCCAAAAACGCGCAAAAATTAATAGGAAATAAAATAAAATCGTCCCCTTTAGCCCTTTTTAGCGCCAAAAGTAAAATTTTGCACCTTGTTTCGTTTGCTTCGATTAACGCGAAATCCCGTTTCAAAGAGCATTTTCTTTAAAAACGAAAAATTTCACACGCATTTCGCCCCGTTTTCGCCCGTAAAAACGCAGATTGTTAAAGGGCCGTTTCGCGAAAGTTTCCCATTTAGCACGAAACGTTCAACAGTATGCAAATTTTAATAAACGAATAATAAATTCGTCTTTTTAGCCGTTTACGCAAAGGGAGTTAACGCAAGCCGTTTGCAAAAAAAATTCGCTTTTTGCCGTTGAAACGTTCCGCAATTTAAAAAAACGAATGGCCTAAATTCGCGCCTTTGCCACCCCAAAAACGCGTCAGCCAAACGCCTTTGCCAAAAAAAGGTTTAAAGCATTTTAATCGCGAAATCGTTCAAATAAGAAGCAATATTGTCAAAAATTCAATGGGCCGCACCGTCGCTCTTTATGCCGATTTACGCGCCAAAACGCAGATTAAAGCTCAAAACGTGCCTTGCTGTGTCAGTATTTCGTTACTTTAGACGTTGAAATCGTTCAAATAGTATTACCGAGCCAATAAAAATTAATGGTCGTACTGCCGTTTTGCGCCTACGCGCCAAAAACGCAGATTGTGCCAAAACGTACGTTTGTGTTGTGCCGTTATTGCCATTTGTATCGTTGAAACGCCCCAAACAGAAGCAATATTAATAAAAAATCCAACAATAAATTGTCGTTTTTTATACAAGCCTGCCGCAAGTTGCCAACGCAGATTGTAACGTAAGCCTTTGTTAAAATACTAAGTTATTTAGATCGTTGAAATCGTTCAACAGACGCAATATTAATAAAAACGAATAATGGGGCACCGTCGTTTTGGTTACCGCCTGACGCGCCAAAAACGCAGACGTCAAAACGCCGTTTTGTTGCAACAGTTATTTCGCTATTTAGATCGCCGAAACGTTCAACAGTTAATAAAAACGAATAATAAATTCGTCGTTTTTATGCGTGCCGTTTCACGCGTTAAAACGCAGATACTGTCAAAACGCGCCGTTTTTGCTGCAACAAAAGCTACGCTACCTTTAACGCCGAAACGTTCAAACAGCAGCCAACATTAATAAAGGCCCATCGGGTCAGTAACCGTCAAAGCTTGGCGTTACCTTTACGCGTTAAAAACGCAGTCGTTTCCTCAAAAACGCTGTTTCGCTAAAATAAGATGCTGAGTTTACATCGTTGAAATTAAACAACAGAAAGCAATATTAATAAAAACTAACAATGCACTGTCGTTTTATGTTAAATTTACGCGCCAAAGATTGTCAAAAACGTGCCTTGCTGCGTCAAGTATTTCAGTTATTTTGTGATCGTTGAAACGTTCAAATAGAAGCAATATTAATAAAAACAAATATCAAAATTCGTCGCCTTCTTTGCCGTTTCACGCGTTGCAAACGCAGACGTTCAAAACGCTGCCTTTGCTTAAAATGTTATTGTTTATCGTTGAAATCAAAATCTTCAACAGACGCAATATTGGTCGTACTTAGTCAATAAAAAATTCGTCAGCTTGTTGTTTTACGCTAAAAACGCAGATTGCCAAACGCGCCGCTCGCTGTACAAACATTTCGCCATTTAGACAAAGAAATCGTTCAACAGAAGCTAACATTGCTGAAAAATCCAGTCGGCCGGTACCCGTCGTTTTTGCCAGCCACGCGTTGCAACGTAGACAAAGCCAAAACGCAGCTGCTTCAAAAATACGCATTTTAAGTTATTTCCAGATCGCTGAAATCGTTCGTACAGAAGCACATACAAAAACGAATAATGTAAATTCGTCGTTTTTTATGCCGTTTCACGCGTTAAAAACGCAGATTGCTCAAAACGCCGTTTCGCTGTGTCAGCCAGCATTTATATCGCCGGAAATCGTGTTCAACAGAGCAATATTAATAAAAATCTAAATACCGGAATTGCGCCGCGTTTCATGCCAGCTTTACGCGTTAAAAACGCAGATTAAAATGCAAAGCTGTTGTTAGTGGTCAGCATTTTCGCGAGTTTTGCATCGTTGAAATTGTTCGTCGAAAGCACATTAATAAAAACTACAAAATTGTCGCTTTATGCCGTTTTGCCGCAATACAACGTAGATTAAAAGCTTCAAAACGTAAATGCCTTTGCTAAAATACATTTTCAAGCACTTTATCGTTGAAATGTACCAATAGACGCAATATTAATAAAAACGCAATGGTCAATGTCGTCAGCTTTACACAGTTTTACCGCGTTAAACGCATTGAAAACGCTGTTTTGTACAGCCAGTTATTTAGATCGTTGAAATGTTCAACAGCTAATAATAAAATCCAAAAATCGTCAGCGTATGTTGATTTACGCGTTAAAAAAACGCAGATTAAAGCCAACGCGCCGTTCAAAATAAGATGCCGTTATCGCTGAAAATCGTTCAACAGACGCAATATTAATAAAAACGAATAACAACTCGTCGCCTTTTGGCGCCACGCGTTAAAAACGTAGATTGTTAAAAACGCCGTTTCGCTGCAACAACATTTTCGCTATTTTGGTGACCGTTGAAATAAACAGACGCGCAATATTATAAAAATTCATCAATAAAATCGTCGTTTTACCGTTTCACGCGTTAAAAACGCATCAAAGTCAAAACGCGCTGCTCTGCCAAAATACATTTTCGCTATTTATCGTTGAAAATCGTTCAACAGCACACACAAAAACGAATATCGTACCGTCAGCTTTTTGGCGCTGTTTTACGCGCCAAAACGCAGACACAACGCTGCCATAATGTTATTTTCGCTTTTATCGTTGAAATGTTCAAATAGTACGCAATATTAATAAAAACGCAATAAATTTCGCGGCTTATGCTGTTTACGCTGCCGTAAAAACGCATTGTGCCAAAACGTGCCGTTTGCTAAATAAAGAGCCAGTATTTATCGAAATGTTGATGCACGCCAATAAAAATGAATAATAATGTCGTCGTTTATACCGTTTTACGTTAAACGTAGATTAAAGCTAAACGTACAACGGTTAAAATGCTATTTTCGCGTTTATCGCTGAAATCGTTCGAATAGCACAGTTGGCAGGCCTAATGGCCGAAATTTCGTCGCGTGCCAGTTTACGTTAAAAACGCATTGTGCCTGTTGACGCGCTGTTTTGCTGTGTCAGCAATTTCAAGATGAGATCGTTGAAATCAAAATTAAATAGACGCAATATTATTAAAAGAATAATAAAAATTGTCGTTTTTGAGCAGCAGTTTACGCCAAAACGCAGACAAAAGCCTTCGCCAAAAACGCGAATTTCCGTCGACGAATTTTTTATTATTCGTTTTTTATTAATATTGCTTCTATTTTGAACGATTTCAAATAATCTAAAATGCTTGAAAAATGCTTATTTTGTGCTAAAACAGCACGTTTTGAGTTTTAATCTGCGTTTTAACGCGTAAAACAGCACAAAACGACGAAATTTTTATTATTCGTGTTTTATTATTATTGCGTCTATTCGGAACGATTTCAACGATTTAAATGCTTGAATGCTTATTTTAGCAAACAGCACGTTTTGAGCTTTAATCTGCGTTTAACGCGTAAAAACAGCATAAAACGACGAAATTTTTATTATTCGTTTTACAATATTGCGTCTATTTGAACGATTTCAACGATCTTAAAATGCTTGAAATGATTATTTTGTAGCAAAACAGCACGTTTTGAGCTTTAATCTGCGTTTTAACGCGTAAAACAGCATAAAACGACGAATTTTTATTATTCGTTTTATTAATATTGCGTCTATTTGAACGATTTCAACGATCTAAAATGCTTGAAAATGCTTATTTTGAAGCAAAAACAGCACGTTTGAGCTTTATCTGCGTTTTAACGCGTAAAACAGCATAAAAAACGACGACTTTTTATTATTCGTTTTTATTAATATTGCTTCTATTTGAACGATTTCAACGATCTAAAATGCTGAAAATGCTTATTTTAGCAAAACAGCACGTTTAGAGCGCTTTAATCTGTGTTTTAACGCTGCAAACAGCATAAAAACGACGAATTTTTATAATTCGTTTTTATTAATATTGCGTCTATTTGAACGATTTCACCGATCTAAAATGCTTGAAAATTTTATTTTAGCAAAACAGCACCTTTTGAGTTTTAATCTGCGTTTTAACGCGTAAAAACAGCATAAAAACGACGAATTTTTTATTATTCGTTTTTGAGTAATATTGCGTCTATTTGAAAGATTTCAACGATCTAAAAATGCTTGAAAAATGCTTATTTTAGCAAAACAGCACGCTTTGAGCTTTAATTCGCGTTTTAACGCGTAAAACAGCATAAAAACGACAAAATTTTTATTATTCGTTTTTATTAATATTGCCTCTATTTGAACGATTTCAACGATCTAAAATGCTTGAAAAAATGATTATATTAGCAAAACAGCACGTTTTGAGCTTTAATCTGCGTTTTAACGCGTAAAACAGCATAAAAACGACGAATTTTTATTATTCGTTTTTGTTATTGTTTCTATTTGAACGATTTCCAACGATCTAAAAATGTGCTTGAAAATGCTTATTTTAGGAAAACAGCACGTTTTGAGCTTTAATCTGCGTTTTAACGCGTAAACAGCATAAAAACGACGAATTTTTATTATTCGTTTTTTATTAATATTGCGTCTTATTTGAACGATTTCGCTAACGATCTGTACGCTTGAAAATGCATATTTTAGCAAAGCAGCAGGTTTTGAGTTTTAATCTGCGTTTAACGCGTAAAACAGCATAAAACGACGAAATTTTTATTATTTGTTTTTATTAATATTGCTTCTATTTGAACGATTTCAACGAACTAAAATGCTTGAAAATACTTATTTTAGCAAAACAGCACGTTTTGGAGCTTTAATCTGCGTTTCTTTAACGCGTTAAACAGCATAAAAACGACGAAATTTTTATTATTCGTTTTTTATTAATATTGCGTCTATTTAAACGATTTCAACGATCTAAAATGCTTGAAAATGATTATTTTAGCAAAACAGCACGTTTTGAGCTTTAATCTGCGTTTTAACGCGTAAACAGCATAAAAACGACAAATATTTTTATTATTCGTTTTTTATTAATATTAAGTGTCTATTTGAACGATTTCAACGATCTAAAATGCTTGAAAATGCTTTATTTTAGCAAAAGCAGCAGGTTTTTGAGTTTAATCTGCGTTTTAACGCGCAAACAGCATAAAAAACGACGAAATTTTTGTATTATTATTCGCCTTTTATTAATATTGCTTCTATTTGAACGATTTCAACGAACTAAAATGCTTTTGAAAATACTTATTTCAGCAAAAACAGCACGTTTTGAGCTTTAATCTGCGTTTTAACGCGTAAAACAGCACATAAAACGACGAAATTTTTATTATTCGTTTTTATTAATATTTCGTCTATTTGAACGTGATTTCAACGATCTAAAATGCTTGAAATGATTATTTTAGCAAAACAGCACGTTTTGAGCTTTAATCTGCGGTTTAACGCGTAAAACAGCAAAACGACGAATTTTTTATTATTCGTTTTATTAATATTGCTTCTATTTGAACGATTTCAACGATCTAAAATGCTTGAAAATGCTTATTTTAGCAAAACAGCACGTTTTGAGTTTTAATCTGCGTTTTAACGCGTAAAACAGCATAAAAACCGCGAAATTTTTATTATTCGTTTTTTATTAATATTGCGTCTATTTGAACGATTTCAACGATCTAAAAATGCTTGAAAATGATTATTTAGCAAAACAGCACGTTTTGAGTTTCTTTAATCTGCTGCTCTTTAACGCGTAAAACAGGCATAAAAACGACGAATTTTTTATTATTCGTTTTGACGTGATAACGTCTTTGCAGTTTTAGTCGGGTGACATGTTCAGAAACCGCTCACGAGGCCCTCGAGGCCGATCGCATACCCCCTCCTCGTTATAACGAGAGAGAGACGGATCGATCTCCTTTCATCCGAGCGCTGCCAGTCATTCCGTGAACTTCGACACGCGAATCCACATCGAGCGGAGGCAGTAGCATAGGCAGCGTTCGAGTGAGTTGACCGATCTTCCGTCTCTCTCACTTCCAGCGGGCATGTACAAAACGAATGGAGATTTTCTCGTGCGGTTAAGTTTTCGCTGAATGTTTACCAGTAAAAGCAAAAATGTGTGAAGTGCAAGTGAAGTGTTACAACAATTGCAACAAACAAAACTTATATCACCACAAGACGCGTTATCACGTAAACATCTCGATCGTAAACCTACTTTACAAAACAACCATTTTTATTAATATTGCTTCTTATTTGAACGATTTCAACGACCAAAAATGCTTGAAATGCTTATTTTAGCAAACAGCACGTTGCGAGCTTTAATCTGCGTTTTAACGCGTAAAACAGCATAAAAACGACGAAATTCTTTTATTATTCGTTTTTATTAATATTGCGTCTATTTGAAACGATTTCAACGATCTAAAAATGCTTGAAAATGATTATTTTAGCAAAACAGCCCGTTTTGAGCTTTAATCTGCGTTTTAACGCGTAAAACAGCATAAAAACGACGTAATTTTTTATTATCTGCTTTTTATTAATATTGCTTCTATTTGAACGATTTCAACGATCTAAAATGCTTGAAAATCTTATTTTAGCAAAACAGCACGTTTGAGCTTTAATCTGCGTTTTAACGCGTAAAACAGCATAAAACGACGAAATTTTTATTATTCGTTTTTATTAATATTGCGTCATTTGAACGATTTCAACGATCTAAAATGCTTGAAAATGCTTATTTTAGCAAAACAGCACTTTTGAGCTTTAATCTGCGTTTTAACGCGTAAAACAGCATAAAACGACAATTTTTATTATCGTTTTTATTAAATTGCTTTATTTGAACGATTTCAACGATTTAAAATGCTTGAAAATGCTTATTTTAGCAAAACAGCACGTTTTGAGTTTTAAATCTGTTTTAACGCGTAAAACAGCATAAAACGACGAATTTTTATTATTCGTTTTTATTAATATTGCGGTTCATATTTGAACGATTTTCAACGATCTAAAATGCTTGAAAATGCTTATTTTAGCAAAACAGCACCTTTGAGCTTTAATCTGCGTTTTAACGCGTAAAACAGCATAAAACGACGAATTTTTATTATTCGTTTTTATTAATATTGCTTCTATTTGAACGATTTCAACGATCTAAAATGCTTGAAAATGCTTATTTTAGCAAAACAGCACTTTTGAGCTTTAATCTGCGTTTTAACGCGTAAAACAGCATAAAACGACGAAATTTTTATTATTCGTTTTTTTATTATTGCGTCTATTTGAACGATTTCAACGATCTAAAATGCTTGAAAATGCTTATTTTAGCAAAACAGCACGTTTTGAGTTTTAATCTGCGTTTTAACGCGTAAAACAGCATAAAACGACGAAATTTTATTATTCGTTTTTATTAATATTGCGTCTATTTGAACGATTTCAACGATCTAAAATGCTTGAAAATGACTTATTTTAGCAAAACAGCACGATTTGAGCTTTAATCTGCGTTTTAACGCGTAAAACAGCATAAAAACGACGAAATTTTAATATTCGTTTTTAATAATATTGCGTCTATTTGAACGATTTCAACGATCTAAAATGCTTGAAAATGATTATTTTAGCAAAACAGCACGTTTTGAGTTTTTAATCTGCGTTTTAACGCGTAAAACAGCATAAAACGACGAATTTTTATTATTCGTTTTTATTAATATTGCGTCTATTTGAACGATTTCAACGATCTAAAATGCTTGAAAATGCTTATTTTTAGCAAAACAGCACGTTTGAGCTTTATCTGCGTTTTAACGCGTAAAACAGCATAAAAACGACTTTTTATTATTCGTTTTTATTAATATTGCTTCTATTTGAACGATTTCAACGATCTAAAATGCTTGAAAATGTTTTATTTTAGCAAAACAGCACGTTTAGAGCTTTAATCTGTGTTTTAACGCGTAAAACAGCATAAAACGACGAATTTTTATAATTCGTTTTTATTAATATTGCGTCTATTTGAACGATTTCAACGATCTAAAATGCTGAAAATTCTTATTTTAGCAAAACAGCACCTTTTGGGGTTTTTAATCTGCGTTTTAACGCGTAAAACAGCATAAAACGACGAATTTTTATTATTCGTTTTGAGTAATATTGCGTCTATTTGAAGATTTCAACGATCTAAAAATGCTTGAAAATGCTTATTTTAGCAAAACAGCACGTTTTGAGCTTTAATCTGCGTTTTAACGCGTAAAACAGCATAAAAACGACGAAATTTTTATTATTCGTTTTTATTAATATTGCGTCTATTTAAACGATTTCAACGATCTAAAAATGCTTGAAAATGATTATTTTAGCAAAACAGCACTTTTTGAGCTTTAATCGCTTTTTTAACGCGTCAAAAAACGAAAACTTTTTTTATTATTCTTTTTTTTATTAATTCGTCTTTTAACGATTTCAACGATCTAAAATGCTTAAAAATCTTATTTTAGCAAAGCAGCGGTTTTGAGCTTTAATCTGCTTTTTAACGCGTAAAACAGCATAAAACGCGAAATTTTTATTATTCGTTTTTATTTTTCTTCTTTTGAACGA
>NW_027048355.1:0-9818 GCF_025399875.1 Dalotia coriaria | reverse complement strand
TGGGTTGGGAAATTTTTGCAAATAAGCATTTTAAATACGTTGTGTTAAAGCCTTTAAAAAAATAATAAATCGTCTAGCTTTAAAAACAAATTTAAAAAACGTGTTTTGCTAAAATATTAAGCGATTTAATGTTAAAAGGGCATTTTGATAAAACGAATATAAATTTTCCTTTAATAAACGTTAAAACGCGTTTTTAGTTGGCTTAAAACGCGTAAAATAAAACGCTTTTCTAAATTAGCATTTTAACATTTAAATCGTTGAATGTTAAAAAAAACAAATAAAAAACGAATTTAAATTTTTTGGTTAGCGATTAAGCTAAAACGCTGTTAAAATAAAAGCATTTTCAAATTAAACATTAACTTTTAATGAGAATCTTAAATAGAATAAAAAAAAAAATATTTATTGCGTATTTTAGCGTTTTACGCGTTAAAACGAATTGCTCAAAGATGCTTTAAATAAGCATTTCAAGTTTGAAATCGTTTAAAAGAAGATTATTAATAAAAACAAATAATAAAAATTCGTCTTTTTTATGCTGTTTTACGCGTTAAAGCGATTAAAGCTCGAAACGTGCTGTTTTTAAAATAACATTTTCAAGCATTTTAGATCGTTGAAATCGTTCAAATAGACGCAATATTAATAAAAACGAATAATAAAAAATTTCGTCGTTTTTATGCTGTTTTACGCGTTAAAACGAGATTAAAGTCAAAACGCTGCTGTTTTGTAAAATTGCTTTTCAAGCTTTTAGATCGTTGAAATCGTTCAAATAGAAGCAATATTAATAAAAAAATAAAAAATTTTGTCGTTTTATCTGTTTTACGTTAAAAGAGATTAAGCTCAAAACGTGCTGTTTGCTAAAATAAGCATTTTCAAGCATTTTAGATCGTTGAAATCTTCAAATAGAAGCAATATTAATAAAAACGAATAATAAAATTTCGTCGTTTATCGTTTTGCGTTAAACGCGTTAATAAAACGAATTTTTAGCTAAAATGATTTTCAAAATTGATTTAAAGCATTAAGTTGAAATTTAAAAAGATAATAAAATTTACGTTTAATGTAAATTGCGTTTAATACAATTAAGCTAAAACGTGATTTGTAAAACATTCACATTTTACATCTAAAGCATTTTCAAGATTTAATTGAAATAAAATATAAAAAATTCGTTAAATATGGGTTTTACGCGTTAAAACGCGATTAAACTAAAATTTCTAAAATAGCTTTTTGCTAAAATTAAGTCTTTAAATTTTAATATTGAATCGTTAAATAGAAAAAAATTTAATAAAATATACAAATTCCTTTTATGTGTTTTTAGCTAAAACATTAAAGCTCAAATTGTTTTTTAAAATAAGATTTTAAGCATTTATAAAATTAAAAACGCAATATTAATAAAAAAAATAAAATCAAATTTTAGCTGTTTTAGGTTAAAATAAGCTCAAAACTTTGTTTTCTTTAAAATACATTTTACGCATTTTAGATCAAATATTAAATAGAGCAATATTTAAAACGAATAAAATTTCGTTTATATGCTGTTTTGTTAAAAAGAAAAATCAAACATTGATTTGAAATAAGTTTTTAAGCATTTTAGATTTAAACGTTCAAAAAAGAATTGTAATAAAGATATAAAAAGGTTTTCTAAACGTTGTTTAAAATGCGCTTTTAAACATTAAGACGTGATTTTTAGTTAAAAAATTTTCAAAACGAATATAAAAATTCTTTTATATCGTTATTAAAGTTTAAAACGCAAACGATTTGCTAAACGCTTTACGGATTAACGTTGAATCAACGTGATTTAATAAAACGAATATAAAATTTTAGATTAAACGTTAAATAAACTATAAACTAAAAATTTTTCGTTAAAGCGTTTTAGCTTAACATTAAAGCTTCAAAAGGCAATTGTAAAAAAAAATTAAAAATTTCCGTTAATGTTTTGCGTAGAAGCAATTAAAACAAAATCTTTAGCTAAAATAAGCATTTTAAGCTTTTAAGCGTTAAAGTTAAATAAGTTTTAAAAAAACGAATATAAAATTTCCATTTTAATCTTTTCGCTTACGCAATTAAAAAACAAAATAAATTTCGAATTTTTTAAGCATTTTAGCTTGAAATCGAAATACCAAAATGATAAAACGAAAATAAAATTTTTCTTTTATGCTGTTTTACGCGTAAAAGCAGAATAAACTCAAAAAGGTTTTTAAAATTTGCATTTTAAAAGATTTTAGATCGTTAAACCGTTAAAAAAAACGTGTTAATAAAAGACATAATAAAAAATTCGTCTTTTATGCTGTTTTAGCGTAAAAACGCAGATTAAAAAAACGTGCTGTTTTTTTTTAAACGCATTTTAAATGAAATCGTTTAATAAAATAAATTTAAAAAATTAAAATTTCATTTTACGATTTTAAAACGCAATAAAATAAAAACCTTTTTCTGTTTTATAAAAATTTAAAGCAAATGGCTCTTTAAAAAAAATTTCAAATTTTAATATAAATCGTTAATAGCAGTTAGCTAAAACGAATAAAATAACGTGTTTTTTTTTAAGCTTTTAAACGCAATTAGACCTAAATCGTTCAAATAAAGCAATATTAAAGATTTTAATTTTACGTGTTTAAATGCAGATTAATAAAAGGATATAAAAATAATTTTTTTTTGTTAAATAAGCATTTAAAGCAGATTAATGAAACTCGTTTATAGAAGAAGTTTTATAAACAATTAATAAATGTATTTTCAATAAACCTAAAAAAAAATAAAATCGTTTTTTGCTATAATAAGCTTTTAAGCAATTAACCGTTAAATCGTTTTACAAGAAGAATAAAACGAATTTAAAAATTATCTTTTAGGTTATTTAAAACGATATAAAATCAATGCTTTTTACTAAATAAATTAAATTTCAATTGCTTTTTTAAAAAAAGCTTAAAAGCATTTGATTAAATGTCATTTTAGCTTTTTAAATTAAAACAGATAAATCAAAATTGTTTGCTAAATAGCTTAAAACGAAGAATAAATCGACGTTTTTCGCTAAAATAAGCATTAATCAAAACGTTAATGTAAAATGTTTCAATTTTGAAGCTTACTTAAAAAAGAATAAAAAAACGTCGTTTTTCTATTAAACGCATTTTAACGTAAACGTGTTTCAAATAAACAATTTTAAAAGCATTTAAACATTGTTTTATTTAACGCTTAAAAGAGATTAAACTAAAAATCGTTTGTAAATCGTTTTATGCTTTTACGCGTTAAAATCGTTAAATAAAACGATTTTGCAAAATAAAATTTCGTTTTTGATCTGGTTTCGGTTCAAAGTAAAAAAAAAAATAAAAAAATCGTCGTTTTTATGCGTTTTAGCGTTAAACGCTGAATTAAACTAAAAGTGCTTTTGCTAAAAAAAGCATTTTCAAATAGATCGTTGAAATCGTTCAAATAGACGTAATATTAATAAAAACGAATAATAAAAGATTTCGTCGTTTTTTATGCTGTTTACGCGTTAAAACGGTGATTAAAGCTCGAAACGTGCTGTTTTTGCTAAAATTAGCATTTTCAAGCATTTTAGATCGTTGGAAATCGTTCCAAATAGACGCAATATTAATAAAAACGAATAATAAAAATTTTTGTCGTTTTTATGCTGTTTTACGCGATAAAACGCAGATTAAAGCTCAAAACGATAACGTACTTTGCTAAAATAAGCATTTTCAAGCATTTTAGATCGTTGAAATCGTTCAAATAGAAGCAATAGTAATAAAAGCGAATAATAAAAATTTCGTCGTTTTTTTATGCTGTTTTACGCGTTAAAACGCCGTTAAAACTCAAAACGTGCTGTTTCGCTAAAATAAGCATTTTCAAGCATTTTAGATCGTTGAAATCGTTTAAAAGTAGATGCAATATTAATAAAACGAATAATAAAAAATTTCGTCGTTTTTTATGCCGGTTTTACGCGTTAAAACGCAGATTAAAAGCTCAAAACGTGATGTTTTGCTAAAATAAAGCATTTTCAAGCATTTTTATATCACGTTGGAAATCGTTCAAATAGACGCAATATTAATAAAAACGAATAATAAAAATTCGTCGTTTTTTATGCTTTGTTTTACGCGTTAAAACGCTGATTAAACTCAAAACGTGCTGTTTTTGCTTTAAAATAAGCATTTTCAAGCATTTTAGATCGTTGAAATCGTTCAGAATAGAAGCAATGAATAAAAACGAATAATAAAAATTTGTCGTTTTTATGCTGTTTTACGCGTTAAAACGCAGAATAAACCTCAAAACGTGCTGTTTTGCTAAAATAAGCGGTACGCCAAGCATTTTAGATTGTTGAAATCGTTCAAATAGAAACAATAAAAACGAATAATAAAAATTCGTCGTTTTATGCTGTTTTACGCGATTAAAACGCAGATTAAAAACTCAAAATGTGCTGTTTTGCTAAAATAAGCATTTTGAGCATTCAAATCGTTAAAATCATTCAAACAGACGCAATATTAATAAAAAACGAATAATAAAAAATTCATGGATTTTTATGCTGTTTTACGCGTTAAAACGCAGATTAAAGCTCAAAACGATGCTGTTTTGCTAAAATAAACATTTTCACGCATTTTAGATCGTTGAAATCCTCGTTCAAATAGACGCAATAGTAATAAAAACGAATAATAAAAATTTCGTCGTTTTTTACATGCTGTTTTACGCGTTAAACGCAGAATAAAAACTCAAAACGTGCTGTTTTGCTAAAATAAGCATTTTCAAGCATTTTAGATCGTTGAAATCGTTCAAATAGAAGCAATATTAATAAAAACGAATAATAAAAAAATTTTGTCGTTTTTATGCTGTTTACGCGTTAAAACGCTGATTAAAACTCAAGACGTGATGTTTTTGCTAAAATAAGCATTTTTCAGCATTTTAGATCGTTGAAATCGTTCAAATAGACGCAGTAATAAAAACGAATAATAAAAAAATTCGTCGTTTTTATGCTGTTTACGCGTTAAAACGCAGATTAAAGCTCAAAACACGTGCTGTTTTGTTGCTAAAATAAGCATTTTTCAAGCATTTTAGATCGCGTTGAAATCGTTCAAAATAGAAGCAATATAGACTAAAACGAATAATAAAATTTCGTCACGTTTTTATGCTGTTTTACGCGTTAAAAACGCAGATTAAAGCTCAAACGTGCTGTTTGCTGAAAATAAGCATTTTTCAAGCATTTAGATCGTTGAAATCGTTTAAATAGAAACATTATTAATAAAAACGAATAATAAAAAAAATTCGTCATTTTATGCTGTTTTACGCGTTAAAACGCAGATTAAACAAAACGTGCTGTGTTGCTTTAAATAAGCATTTTCAGCATTTTAGATCGTTGAAATCGTTCAAATGGACGCAATATTAATAAAACGAATAATAAAAATTTCGTCGTTTTGTATGCTGTTTGCGCGTTAAAACGCGAATAAAGCTCAAAACGTGCTGTTTGCTAAAATAAAAACATTTTCAAGCATTTTAGATCGTTGAAATCGTTCCAGATAGAAGCAATATTAATAAAAACGAATAATAAAAATTTCGTCGTTTTTATGCTGTTTTACGCGTTAAAACGCAGATTAAAGCTCAAAACGTGCTGTTTTGCTAAAATAAAGCATTTTCAAGCATTTTAGATCGTTGAAATCGTTCAAATAGACGCAATAATAAAAACGAATAATAAAAATTCGTCGTTTTATGCTGTTTTACGCGTTAAAACGCAGTTAAAACTCAAAACGTGCTGTTTTTGCTAAAATAAGCATTTTCAAAGCATTTTAGATCGTTGAAATCCGTTCAAATAGAAACAATATATGAATAAAAACGAATAATAAAATTTCGTCGTTTTATGCTGTTTTACGCGTTAAAACGCAGATTAAAGCTCAAAACATTGTGCTGTTTTGCTAAAATAAGCATTTTCAAGCATTTTAGATTGTTGAAATCGTTCAAATAGAGAAGCAATATGAATAAAAACGAATAATAAAAATTTCGTCGTTTTATGCTGTTTTACGCGTTAAAACGCAGATTAAAGCTCAAAACGTGCTGTTTTGCTAAAATAGGCATTTTCAAGCATTTTAGATCGTTTGAAATCGCTGGAAATAGACGCAATATTAATAAAAACGAATAATAAAATTCGTCGTTTTTATGCTGTTTACGCGTTAAAACGCATATTAAAGCTCAAAACGTGCTGTTTTGCTAAAATAAGCATTTTTAAAGCATTTTAGATCGTTGGGGAATTGTTCAAATAGACGCAATATTAATAAAAACGAATAATAAAAAATTCGTCGTTTTATGCTGTTTTACGCATTAAAACGCAGATTAAAATAAAAACTGTGCTGTTTTGCTAAATAAACATTTTCAAGCATTTTTAGATCGTTGAAATCGTTCAAATAGAAGCAATATGAATAAAACGAATAATAAAAATTTCGTCACGTTTTTTATGCTGTTTTGCAGTTAAACGCAGATTAAAGCTCAAAACGTGCTGTTTTGCTAAAATAAGCATTTTCAAGCATTTTAGATTGTTGAAATCGTTCAAATAGAAGCAATATGAATAAAAACGAATAAGCCGAAATTTCGTCGTTTTTTATGCTGTTTTCACGCGTTAAAACGCAGATTAAAGCTCAAAACATTAACTGTTTTGCTAAAATAATGAAGCATTTTCAAGCATTTTAGATTGTTGAAATCGTTCAAATAGAGAAGCAATATGAATAAAAACGAATAATAAAAATTTCGTCGTTTTTACATGCTGTTTTGCGCGTTAAAACGCAGATTAAAGCTCAAAACGTGCTGTTTTGCTAAAATAAGCATTTTCAAGCATTTTAGATCGTTGAAATCGTTCAAATAAACAATATTATTAAAAACGAATAATAAAAAATTCGTCGTTTTATGCGGTTTTCACGCGTTAAACGCAGATTAAACTCAAAACGTGATGTTTTGCTAAAATAAGCATTTTCAAGCATTTTTAGATCGTTGAAATCGTTCAAATAGACGCAATATTAATAAAAAACGAATAATAAAATTTCGTCACGTTTTTATGCTGTTTTACGCGTTAAACGCTGATTAAAGCTCAAAACGTGCTGTTTTGCTAAAATTAGCATTTTTCAAGCATTTAAGATCGGTGAAATCGTTCAAATAGACGCAATATTAATAAAAATAATAATAAAAAATTTGTCCGTTTTTTTATGCTGTTTGCGCGTTAAAACGCAGATTAAAACTCAAAACTTGTGCTGTTTTTGCTAAAATAGCGTACCAAGCATTTTTATATCGTTGAAATCGTTTAAATAGAGCAATAGTAATAAAAACGAATAATAAAAAATTCGTCATTTTTACGCGCAACACGCGTTAAAACGCGGATTAAAGCTCAAAACGTGCTGTTTGCTAAAATAAGCATTTTCAAGCATTTTAGATCGTTGAAATCGTTCAAATAAGACGCAGTAATAAAAACGAATAATAAAAAATTTCGTCGTTTTTATGCTGTTTTACGCGTTAAAACGCAGATTAAAGCTAAAAACGTGCTTTTTTCCCAAAATAAGCATTTTCCCCTTTTTTAGATCGTTGAAATCGTTTCAAATAGAAGCAAAAAAGGAATAAAACGAATAAAAAAAAAATTTCGGTCTTTTTTTATCCCTTTTTTCGGAAAAAGCAGATTAAAAGCTAAAAAACTTGCTGTTTTGCTAAAAAGCTTTTTAAAGCATTTTGATCGTTGAAATCTTTTTAAATAAAAACAATTTTTAAAAAATACGAATAAAAAAAAAATTCCCGTAAATTTTTTATTTTTACGCTTTAAAAACCGCAGATTAAACCAAAAATTGCTGTTTTGCTAAAATGGCCCAAAACTTTTAACCCCGTTAAAATCGCCAAAGGGGACGTATTAAAAAAAAACGAATAAAAAAATTTTTCTTTTTTATGTTGTTTTCGCGTTAACACGCAGAAAAAAAAGCTCAAAACGTCCCGTTTTGCTAAAAAAAGCTTTTGGGCCATTTTAGATCGGGAAAGGGCCCAAATGAAAAAATTATTTAAAAAAAACGAATAAAAAAAAATTCGTGGATGTTTTTTTCGCGTAAAAACGCAAAAAAAACCTAAAAACCCGTTCTTTTTTTTGTTTTAAAATAAGTTTTTTCAAGCTTTTTTAAATCGTTAAAATTTCCGTTCAAAAAAAAATTTAAAAAAAAAAGGGAATAAAAAAAAATTTCTTGGTTTTTATGTTTTTTTTCCGTTAAAACGGTTAAAAAGCTCAAAACGTGCTGTTTTGCTAAAATAAGGATTTTAAAAAGCTTTTTTAAAATAAAGTTGAAATCGTTAAAAAGACGCAATATTAAAAAAAACGAATAAAAAAAAAATTCCCCCCTTTTTATGCTGTTTTCGGTTAAAACGCGGTTAAAAGCTAAAAAACGTGCTTTTTTTAAAAAACATTTTAACCCAAGATCGTTAAAACGTTCAAATAAAAGGGCCAAAATTAAAAAAAAACGAATAAAAAAAAATTCGTGTTTTATTTTTTAACGCTTTAAAAAACGCAGATTAAAGCCCCAAAACGTGCTGTTTTGCAAAAATAAGCTTTTTAAACTTTTTTAGATCGTTAAAAATCGTTCAAATAGACGCAATTTTAAATTAAAAACGAATAATAAAAATTGCCTTTTTTATTTTTTGTTTTACGCGTTAAAACGCGGGGTTTTAAAAAGCTAAAAACTTAAAAGCTTTTTTGTTTAAAAAAGGCATTTTAAAGCTTTTTTAGATCGGGGGTTCGTTCAAATAGAAGCAATATGAATAAAAACGAATAAAAAAAAAATTTCGTCTTTTTCTTCTTTTACGCTTTAAAAAGGGCGGATTAAACCCCAAAACGTGCTGTTTTGCAAAAATAAGCATTTTCGCTTTTTGGGGGTTTTTGGAAATCTTTTTGAAGAAATTAATAAAACGAATAAAAAAAAAATTCGTTTTTAGGTTTTACGCGTTAAAAGGGTTAAAAAGCTCAAAACGTGCGGGGTTTCCCAAAAAAAGCTTTTTAAACTTTTTTTAGATCTTTTGTCTTTCCCAAAAAAGACGCAATATTAAAAAAAACGAATAAAAAAAATTTTCGTCGTTTTTATGCTTTTTTTACGCGTTAAAACGCAGAAAAAAACCAAAAAAGGGCGGCTAAAAAAAAGCATTTTCAAGCATTTTAGACCCGTTAAAATCGTTAAAAATAAAGAAAAATATTAAAAAAAAAACGAAAAAATAAAATTCGTCTTTTTTTATGTTGTTTTACGCGTTAAAACGCAGTTTAAAAACTCAAAAGGGCTTTTTTTGCTAAAATAAGCATTTTAAAGAATTTTAGATCGTTGAAATTTTTAAAAGGGGGCAAAAAATTTTAAATAAAAACGAATAAAAAAAAATTTCGTCTTTTTTAATGTTGTTTTCGCGTTAAAACGGGGGTTTAAAAACTCAAAAACGTGCTGTTTTGCTAAAATTAGCATTTTAAAAGCATTTTTGATCGTTAAAATCTTTTAAAAAAGGGCGAAATTTTTTAAAAAAACGAATAATAAAAATTTTGTCTTTTTTTTATGTTTTTTTACGCGATAAAACGCAGTTTAAAAACTCAAAACGTGCTTTTAAAAACATTTTCAAGCTTTTTTAGATCTTTTGGAAATCGTTCAAATAGAAAAAATATTAAAAAAAACAAAATTAAAAAATTTCGTCGTTTTATGTTTTTTTACGCGTTAAAACGCAGTTTAAAAACCCTCAAAACGTGCTGTCTCCTAAAAAAAAGCATTTTCAAGCATTTTAGATCGTTGAAATCGTTCAAATGGGATGCAATATTAATAAAAACGAAAAAAAAAAAATTTCGTCGTTTTCGTTTTGGCCTTTCCCCCGCG
>NW_027048354.1:0-9821 GCF_025399875.1 Dalotia coriaria | reverse complement strand
TAAAAAAAAAAACAAAATTTTTTTTTTTTAAAAGTTTTTTGAACGTTAACTTTTAAAAAATTTGAAAAGCTTTTTTTGAAAAAAGTTTTTTCTTTTAAGTTTTTTCCCAAAAAAGTAAAACACAAATTTTTAATTTTTTTTTTAAAAGTTTTTAAGGGTTTTTAACGCAAAAGCAAAAAAAATTTTTTAAACGTTTTTTTTTTTTCCTTTTAACGCTAAAAGTAAAAAAAATTTTTTTAACGTTTTTTTAATTTGCTTTTTTTTAAAAACGTTTTAACGTTAAAAATTTAAAATGTTTTTTTAAAAAAGCCTTTTATTTTTCCCCTTTTTAAAAAAAAATTTTAAAAAAAAAAATTTTTTTTTATTCGTTTTTATTAAACCCTTTTAAAACGACAAATTTTAAAAAATTTTTAAAAATTTTGGTTTTTTAGAAAAAAAACTTTTGGTTAAGGGTTTTAAGCAAAACAGAAAAAGAGTTTTTATTTTCTTTTTTAAAAAAAAAACCCCGTTTTTTAACGTTTTAATTTTTATTTTTAAAAATTTTTAAAATTTTGAAAAAAAAAAAATTTTGGTTTTAATTTTTTTAACGCAAAAAAATTTAAAACCCCGGGAAAAATTTTTTTTCGTTTTTAAAAAGCGTTTTTTAAAATTTTTTTAACGCAAAAAGTTTTAAAAAAATTTTTTTTAAAAAAACCCGTTTTATTTTTTTTTTTGCTTTTAACGCTAAAACCCAAAAAAGCTTTTTTTTTAAGTTTTTTTTAATTTGTTTTTTAAACGTTTAAAACACTAAAAAGCAAAAATTTTTTTTTTAAAAAAATTTTGGTTTTAACGGTTTTAACGCTAAAAAAGCTAAAAAGAAAATTTTAACGTTTTATTTATTGCGTTTTTAAAAAACACTAAAAGCCAAAAATTTATTTTGCAAAAAAGTTTTATTTAACCGTTTTAACGCTAAAAGAAAAAAAAAGGGAAATTTTTTTACTTTTTTTTAATTTGCGTTAAAAAAAACGTTTTAAAACGACAAATTTTTAAAATCTTTTTTAAAAAAACCTTTTTTTTAACGGTTTTAACGCAAAAAAGCAAAAAAGAAAATTTTAAACGTTTTTTTAATTTCGTTTTTAACGTTTAACGTTAAAAAATTTTTTAAAATATTTTTTAAAAAAACCCCTTTTTTGAGTTTAACTTTTTTAAAGCAAAACCCAAAAAAGCAAAACGTTTTTTTTAAAAGCTTTTTTGCGACAAGTTTAAAAACAAAAATTTTTTGGCCCCTTTTTTTTTTTGTTTTTTTAAAGGGAAAAAATAAAACGACTTTTTTTATTATTTTTTAAAAAGGGTTTTTTTAACGTTTAACGACAAAAAATTTTTTAAAAAGAATTTTAAAAACCCGGGTTTTTTTAATTTGGGTTTTTAAGGTAAAAAAAAAAAAAAACCCAAATTTTTATTTTGTTTTTAAAAGTTTTTTTAACGTTTAACGTTTAAAAGCTTAAAAAACTTTTTTTTAAAAACCCTTTTATTAAAAACCCTTTTTAAAGGGTAAAAAGAAAAAAAAAAGGAAAAAATTTTTTTTAATTCGTTTTTTTTTAAATTGCGTTTTTAACGTTTAACCCCAAAAGCTAAAAAATTTTTTTTAAAAATCGTTTTTTTAATTCTTTAAGGGTAAAACAAAAAAAACGAGTTTTTAATTTTTTTTTATTTATTCCAAACGTTTAACGATTTCTTGAAAATTTTTTTTTGAAAAACGTTTTGGCTTTTAATTCAACCCGAAACCCAAAAAAAATTTTATTATTTTTTTAAAAGCGCTCTTTAACGTTTAACGTAAAAAAAAATTTATTTTGGAAAAAAATTTTATTTTAACGGTTTTAACGCAAAAAAAGGGAAAAGCTTTTTTTTTTACGTTTTATTAATTTGCGCTTTTAACTTTTAAAACATTAAAAGCAAAAATTTATTTTGAAAAAGCCGTTTTTTTTAACGGTTTTAACGCAAAAAGCTAAAAAGCAAATTTTAAAACTTTTTTATTTACGCTTTTAACGTTTAACGATTTAAAAGTTTAAAAATATTATTTTAAAAAAGCCGTTTGAGTTTTAATCTGCGTTTTAACGCGTAAAACAGCATAAAACGACGAAATTTTTATTATTCGTTTTTATTAATATTGCTTCATTGGAACGATTTCAACGACTAAAATGCTTGAAAATGCTTATTTTAGCAAAACAGCACGTTTTGAGCTTTTTAATCTGCGTTTTAACGCGCGTAAACAGCATAAAAACGACGAAATTTTATTATTCGTTTTTTATTATTATTGATTCTATTTGAACGATTTCAACGATCTAAAAATGCTTTAAAATGACGATTTTAGCAAAACAGCACGTTTTGAGCTTTAATCTGCGTTTTAACGCGTAGCGCAGGCATAAAAAACGACAAATTTTATTATTCGTTTTTATTACTTCTCATTGCTTCTATTTGGAACGATTTCAACGATTTTAAAATGCTTGAAAATGCTGGCTTTTAGCAAAACAGCATGTTTTGAGTTTAATCTGCGTTTTAACGCGTAAACAGCATAAAAACGACGAAATTTTTTATTATTCGTTTTTATTAATATTGCGTCTATTTGAACGTGATTTCAACGATCTAAAAAATGCTTGGAAATGATTATTTTAGCAAAACAGCACGTTTTGAGTTTTTAATCTGCGTTTTAACGCGTAAACAGCATAAAAACGACGAATTCTTTTATTATTCGTTTTATTAATATTGCTTCTATTTGAACGATTTCAACGATTCAAAATGCTTGAAAATGCTTTTATTTTAGCAAAACAGCACGTGTTTTGAGCTTTAATCTGCGTTTTAACGCGTGAAAACAGCATGTAAAAAAACGACGAAATTTTTATTATTCGTTTTATTAATATTGCGTCTATTTGAACGATTTCAACGATCTAAAATGCTGAAAATGCTTATTTTAAAGCAAAACAGCACGTTTTGGAGCTTCTTTCTTAATCTGCGTTTTAACGCGTAAAACAGCATAAAACGACAAAATTTTTAATATTCGTTTTTTATTAATATTGGTGCCCGCTATTTGAACGATTTCAACGATCTAAAATGCTTGAAAATGATTATTTTGGCAAAATGTTACGTTTTATTTAATCTGCGTTTTAACGCGTAAAACAGCATAAAAACGACGAATTTTTATTATTCGTTTTATTAATATTGCTTCTATTTGAACGATTTCAACGATCTAAAATGCTTGAAAATGCTTATTTTAGCTGTGCTCAGCACGTTTTGAGCTTTAATCTGCGTTTTTCTTAACGCGTAAAAACAGCATGTAAAACGACGAAATTTTTATTATTCGTTTTTATTATTATTGCGTCTATTTGAACGTGATTTCAACGATCTAAAATGCTTTTGAAAAATGATTATTTTAGCAAACAGCACGTTTTGAGCTTTAATCTGCGTTTTAACGCGTAAAACAGCATAAAAACGACGAATTTTTATTATTATTCGTTTTTTATTAATATTGTTTCTATTTGAACGATTTCAACGATTTAAAATGCTGAAAATGCTTATTTTAGCACAAATGAAAGCAATGTTTGAGCTTTAATCTGCGCTTTAACGCGTAAACAGCATAAAAACGACGAAATTTTAATATTCGTTTTTTATTAATATTGCGTCTATTTGAATGGGATTTCCCAACGATTCAAATGTTTTGAAATGATTATTTTAGCAAAACGCGCTACCGTTTTGAGTTTTAATCTGCGTTTAACGCGTAAACAGCATAAAAATGACGAATTTTTATTATTCGTTTTTATTATTGTTTCTATTTTGGAACGATTTCAACGATCTAAAAATGCTTGAAAATGCTTATTTAGCAAAAACAGCACGTTTTGAGTTTTAATCTGCGTTTTAACGCGTAAAACAGCATAAAACGACGAAATTTTTATTATTCGTTTTTTATTAATATTAAGCGTCTATTTGAACGATTTCAACGATCTAAAATGCTTGAAAATGATTTCATTTTAGCAAAACAGCACGTTTGTTTTAATCTGCGTTTAACGCGTAAAACAGCATAAAAACGACGAATTTTTATTATTCGTTTTTATTAATATTGTTTCTATTTGGAACGATTTCAACGATCTAAAAATGCTTTAAAATGCTTATTTTAGCAAAACAGCACGTTTGACTTAATCTGCGCGGTGTTAACGCGTAAAACAGCATAAAAAACGACGAAATTTTTATTATTCGCTTCTTGGCTAATATTGCGTCTATTTGAACGATTTCAATGATTCAAAATGCTTGAAAATTATGAGCAAAACAGCAGGTTTTGAGCTTTAACTGCGTTTTAACGCGTAAAACAAAGCATAAAACGACGAATTTTTATTATTCGCTTTATTACTGCTGTTTCTATTTGGAACGATTTCAACGATCTAAAAATGCCGGTGCGCCGGTTTTAGCGCAAAACAGCACGTTTTGAGTTTTAATCTGCGTTTTAACGCGTAAAACAGCATAAAAAGGACGAAATTTTTATTATTCGTTTATTAATATTGCGTCTATTTGAACGACTTCAACGATCTAAAATGCTTGAAAATGATTATTTTCGCAAAAACAGCACGTTTTGAGTTTTAATCTTCGCGTTTTAACGCGTAAAACAGCACAAAAACGACGAATTTTTTATTATACGTTTTTATTAATATTGCCTCTATTTGAACGATTTCAGCGATCTAAAAATGCTTGAATATGCTTATTTTTGCAAAACAAAGCACGTTTTGAGCTTTAATCTGCGTTTAACGCGCGTAAAACAGATTAAAAACGACGAAATTTTATTATTCGTTTTTATTAATATTGCGTCTATTTAAACGATTTCCAACGATCTAAAAATGCTTGAAAATGCTTATTTTAGCAAAACATCACGTTTTGTTTTAATCTGCGTTTTAACGCGTAAAACAGCATAAAAACGACGAATTTTATTATTCGTTTTTATTAATATTGCTTTTATTTGAACGATTTCAACGATCTAAAATGCTTGAAAAGCTTATTTTAGCAAAACAACACGTTTTGAGTTTTAATCTGCGTTTTAACGCGTAAAACAGCATAAAAACGACGAAATTTTTATTATTCGTTTTTATTAATATTGCGTCTATTTTGAATCTATTTCAACGATTCAAAATGCTTGAAAATGCTTATTTTAGCAAAACAGCACGTTTTGAGTTTTAATCTGCGTTTTCACGCGTAAAACAGCACATAAAAACGTGACGAATTTTTTTTATTATCTTCGTTTTTATTAATATTGCGCCAATTTGAACGATTTCAGCGACCTAAAAATGCTTTTGAAAAATGCTTATTTTAGCAAAAACAGCACGCTTGAGTTTTAATCTGCGCGTTTTAACGCGTAAACAGCATGTAAAACGACGAAATTTTTATTATTCGTTTTTATTAATATTGCGTCTATTTGAACGATTTCAACGATCTAAAAATGCTTGAAAAGATTATTTTCAAAACAGCACGTTTTGAGCTTTAATCTGCGTTTTAACGCGTAAAACAGCACAAAACGACAAATTTTTATTATACGCTTTTATTAATATTGCCTCTATTTGGAACGATTTCAGCGATTCGTCGCTTGACAATATGCTTTATTTTTGCAAAACAAGCATCGTTTTGAGTTTTAATCTGCGTTTTAACGCGTAAAACAGCTTAAAACGACGAAATTTTTATTATTCGTTTTTATTAATATTGCGCCTATTTGAACGATTTCCCAACGATCTAAAATGCTTGAAAATGCTTATTTAGCAAAACATCACGTTTTGAGTTTTAATCTGCGTTTCTAACGCGTAAAACAGCATAAAAACGATGATTTTTTGTATTATTCGTTTTTTATTAATATTGCTTTTATTTGTTCCATTTCAACGATCTAAAAAATGCTTGAAAATGCCATTTTAAAACAACAAGCTTGAGTTTTAATCTGCGTTTAACGCGTAAAACAGCATAAAAACGACGAAATTTTTATTATTCGTTTTTTACATTATTGCGTCTATTTGAACGATTTCAACGATCTAAAATGCTTGAAAATATTTTTAGCAAAACAGCACGTTTTTGAGTTTTAATCTGCGTTTTAACGCGTAAAACAGCATAAAAAACGACAAAAATTTTTAATATTTCGTTTTTTATTAATATTGCGTCTATTTGAACGATTTCAACGATCTAAAAATGCTTGAAAAATGATTTACGGGCGCAAAACAGCGCGTTTTGTTTTAATCTGCGTTTTAACGCGCAAAACAGTACAAAAACGACGAATTTTATTATTCGTTTTTATTAATATTACTTCTATTTGAACGATTTTCAACGATCTAAAAATGCTTGAAAATGCTTATTTTAGCAAAACAGCACGTTTTTGAGTTTAATCTGCGTTTTAACGCGTAAAAACAGCATAAAAACGACGAAATTTTATTATTCGTTTTTTATTATTATTGCGTCTATTTGCACCTGATTTCAACGGTATCTAAAAATGCTTGAAAATGATTATTTTAGCAAACAGCACGTTTTGAGCTTTTAATCTAGTGTATTAAAGTACGTAAAACAAAGCATAAAAACGACGAATTTTTATTATTCCTGGCTTTTTATTAATATTGCTTCACGGAAACGATTTCAACGATTTAAAATGCTGAAAAATGCTTATTTTAGCAATAACAGCATCGTTTTGAGTTTTAATCTGCGTTTTAACGCGTAAAAACAGCATAAAAACGACGAAATTTTTACGACGTTTTTGCCAATATTGCGTCTATTGAATGGATTTCAACGATCAAAATGCTTGAAAATGATTATTTTAGCAAAACAGCACGTTTTGAGCTTAATCTGCGTTTTAACGCGCAAAACAAAGCATGCGTACCATTGAATTTTTTATTATTCGTTTTATTAATATTGCTTCTATTTGGAACGATTTCAACGATCTGTGCTTTGAAAATGCTTATTTTAGCAAAACAGCACGTTTTGAGCTTTTAATCTGCGTTTTAAGCGTAAAACAGCATAAAAACGACGAAATTTTTATTATTCGTTTTTTTATTAATATTGCGTCTTATTTGAACGATTTCAACGATCTAAAAATGCTTGAAAATGATTATTTGAAGCAAAACAGCACGTTTTGAGCGCCTTTAACCCTGCGTTTTAAATTGCTGCGTAAAAACAGTTAGCAAAACGACGAAATTTTTTATTATTCGTTTTTATTAATATTGCTTCTATTTGACCGATTTCAACGATCTAAAATGCTTAAAAATGTTTTATTTTTAGCAAAACAGCACGTTTTGACTTTAATCTGCGGTGCCATCGCGTAAAACAGCATAAAACGACGATATTATTCGTTTTTTATTAATATTGCGTCTATTTGAACGGATTTCAAATGATCTAAAAATGCTTGAAAATGATTATTTTAGCAAAAACAGCAGGTTTTGAGTTTAATTCCGCGCTTTAACGCGTAAAATGTAGCATAAAAACGACGAATTTTTTTATTATTCGTTTTTATTAATATTGTTTCTATTTGAAACCTGATTTCAAACGATCTAAAAATGCTTGAAAATGCTTTACGCAGCAAAACAGCACGTTTTGAGCTTTAATCTGCGTTTTAACGCGTAAAAACAACAGCATAAAACGACGAAATTTTTTACCGTTTTTATTAACATGCGTCTATTTGAATTGCGATTTCACCCATCTAAAAATGCTTTGAAAATGATTATTTCGCAAAACAGCATCGCTTTTGTTTCTTTAATCTGCGTTTTAACGCGTAAAACAGCAATAAAAACGACGAATTTTTTATTATACGTTTTTTATTAATATTGCCTCTATATTTGAACGATTTCAGCGATCTAAAAATGCTTGAATATGCTTTATTTCGTGTCGTTACGTTTTGAGTTTTTAATCTGCGTTTAAACGCGCAAAACAGCTTAAAAAACGGTTTCGTGAAATTTTTATTATCTTTCGTTTTTTATTAATATTGCGTCTATTTGGAATGATTTCAACGATCTAAAAATGCTTTCTGGAAAATGCTTACGCAGTTCATCACGTTTTGAGCTTTTAATCTGCGCTTTAACGCGTAAAACAGCATAAAAACGACGAATTTTTACGTCGCGCTTTTATTAATATTGCTTTTATTTGAACGATTTCAACGATCAAAATGTTAAAAATGCAAAGCAAACACACGTTTTGAGTTTAAATTTCGCGTTTTAACGCGTCGCAAAAAAACGACAATTTTTATTATTCTTTTTTTATTAATATTGCTTTTTTTGAACGATTTCAACGATCAAAAATGTTAAAAAATGTTATTTTAGCAAAACAGCACTTTTTGGGCTTTAATCTGCTTTAACGCGTAAAACAGCAAAAAAAACGACAAATTTTTTTATTATTCGTTTTTTTTAATATTGCTTCTATTGAACGATTTCAACGATCAAAAAATGTTGAAAATGCTTTTTTTAGAAAAACCCCGGAGGTTTAATCTGCGTTTTAACGGGGGTAAAAACATAAAAACGACAAAATTTTTTTTATTCTTTTTTTATTAATATTGCGCTTTTTGAACGATTTAAACGATCAAAAATGCTTAAAAATGTTATTTGAAAAACAGCACGTTTTGGTTTTTAATCTGCTTTTTAAACGCAAAAACAGCAAAAAAAACGACAAAATTTTTTTTTTTCGTTTTTTTTATTGCTCTATTTGAACGATTTCAAGATCTAAAATGCTTGAAAAGCTTATTTTAGCCACCCTTTTTGAGTTTTAATCGGGTTTTTTTCGCGTAAAAAAAACAAAAAAAACGACGAATTTTTTTTATTCGTTTTTATTTTTTGCTTATTTGAACGATTTCAACGATAAAAAATGCGAAAATGCTTATTTTAGAAAAACAGCACTTTTGTTTTTAATCTGCTTTTAACGCGAAAACAGCATAAAAGGGACAAAATTTTTATTATTCTTTTTTATTAATATTGCGTCTATTTGAAGATTTAAAGATCTAAAATGCTTGAAAATGTTATTTTGAAAACAGCACTTTTGATTTTAATTGCGTTTTAACGCAAAACGCAAAAAAAACGACGATTTTTTATTATTTTTTTATTAATATTGCTTCTATTTAACGATTTCAAGATTAAAATGCTTGAAAATGTTATTTTTTGAAAACACCCGTTTTGAGCTTTAATCTGCTTTTTAACGCGAAACAGCATAAAACAAAAAAAATTTTTTTTCTTTTTTTAAATATTGCTCATTTGAACGATTTCAACGATCTAAATTTTTTGAAAATTTATTTTAGCAAAACGCACGTTTTGAGTTTTTAATGTGCGTTTTCGAAAACAGCATAAAAACGACTTTTTTATTATTCGTTTTTATTAATATTGCTTCTTTTTGGGGAACGATTTCAACGATCAAAATGCTTGAAAATGTTTTTTTGGCAAAACAGCACGTTTTGAGTTTTTAATTGCGTTTTAACGCGAAAAACAGCATAAAACGACAAATTTTTATTATTCTTTTTTTTAAATATTGCGTCTTTTGAACGATTTCAACGATCTAAAATGCTTGAAAATGATTATTTTTCGCAAAACAGCACTTTTTTGAGTTTAATCTGGTTTTAACGCGTAAAACACACAAAACGACGAATTTTTTAAACGTTTTTATTAATATTGCCTCTATTTAAAGATTTCAGCGATCTAAAATGCTTGAATATGCTTTTTTTTGCAAAACAACGTTTTTTTAATTGCGTTTTAACGCGAAAAAACAGCTTAAAACGACAAATTTTATTATTCGTTTTTTTTAAATTTGCGTCTAAAAACGATTTCAACGACTAAAATCTTGAAAATCATTTTGCAAAAACA
>NW_027048353.1:0-9825 GCF_025399875.1 Dalotia coriaria | reverse complement strand
AGTTTTTAATCTGCGTTTTAACGCGTAAAAAAGCAAAAAAAACACAAATTTTTTTTATTATTCGTTTTTAAAATTGCGTCTATTTGAACGTTTTTAAACGTTTCAAAATGCTTGAAAATGTTATTTTAGCAAAAAACAGAAATGTTTTTGGAGTTTTAATCTGCTTTTTCCCCCGCGAAAAACAGCTTTAAAAAACGACGAATTTTTTTTTTCGTTTTTTTTAAATATTGTTTCTATTTAAAACGATTTCAACGATTAAAAATGTTTAAAAAATGCTTTTTTTTTAAAAGCAAAAAACAGCACGTTTTGAGTTTTTAATCTGCGTTTTAAGGGCGTAAAACAGCAAAAAAAAAAACCTTCAATTTTTTTTTATTCGTTTTTATTAATATTGCTCTTTTTTGGAACGATTTCAACGATCTAAAATTTAAAAATGCTTTTTTTAAAAGCAAAAAAAAGTTTTGGGGTTTAATCTGCGTTTTAACGGGGGAAAAAACAGCAAAAAAAAACGAAAATTTTTATTTTTTCGTTTTTATTAATATTGCTTCAATTTGAACGATTTCAACGATCTAAAATGCTTGAAAATGCTTATTTTAGCAAACAGCACGTTTTGAGCTTTAATCTGCGTTTTAATGCGTAAACATCATAAAAGCGACGAATTTTATTATTCGTTTTTTATTAATATTGCTTCTATTTGAACGATTTCAACGGATCTAAAAATGCTTCAGTAAATGCTTATTTTAGCAAACAGCACGTTTTGAGCGTTTTATTCTGCGTTTTAACGCAAAACAGCATAAAAAACGACGAAATTTTATTATTCGTTTTTATTAATATTGCGTCTATTTGAGCGATTTCAACGTGATCTAAAATGCTTGAAAATGCTTATTTTAGCAAAACAGTTACTGCTTTGAGCTTTTTAATCTGCGTTTAACGCGTAAAAAAGATCATAAAAATGGACGATTTTTATTATTCGTTTTTTATTACTATTGCTTCTATTTAAACGATTTCAACGATCTAAAAATGCTTGGTGAAAATGCTTATTTTAAAGCAAAACAGCACGTTTTGAGCTTTATTCCGCGTTTTAACGCGTAAAAACAGCATAAAACGACGAATTTCCTTTTTATTCATTTTTATTAATATTGTTTCTACTGAACGTGATTTCCAACGGGATCTAAAAATGCTTGAAAATGCTTTATTTTAGCAAAACAGCACGTTTTGAGCTTTAATCTGCGTTTTAACGCGTAAAACATCATAAAAACGACGAAATTTTTATTATCTGCTTTTATTAATATTGCTTCTCTATTTGAACGATTTCAACGATCTAAAAATGCTTCTTCTGAAAATGCTTGTCGTAGCAAAACAGCACATCGTTTTGAGCTTTAATCTTCAAAAGTTTTAACGCGTAAACAGCATAAAAACGACGAATTTTTATTATCTGTTTTATTAATATTGGTGCGTCTATTTGAACGATTTCAACGATCTAAAATGCTTTGAAAATGCTTATTTTAGCAACAGCACGTTTTGAGTTTTTAATCTGCGGGTTTTAACGCGTAAAACAGCATAAAATGACGAATTTTTATTATTCGTTTTTATTAATATTGTTTCTATTTGAACGATTTCCAACGATCTAAAATGCTTGAAAAATGCTTATTATTCCGGCAAAACAGCATCGTTTTGAGTTTTAATCTGCGTTTTAACGTAAGTGTAAACAGCATAAAAACGACGAATTTTTTAATATTATTCTTCGTTTTTATTAATATTGCTTCACGGAACGATTTCAACGATCTAAAAATGCTTGAAAATGCTTATTTAGCAAAACAGCACGATTTGAGTTTTAATCTGCGTTTTAACGCGTAAAACAGCATAAAAAACGTGACGAAATTTTTTATTATTCCGTTTTTATTAATATTGCGTCTATTGAACGATTTCAACGATCTAAAATGCTTGAAAATGCTTATTTTAGCAAAACAGCACGTTTTGTGCTTTATTCTGCGTTTTAACGCGTAAAACAGCATAAAAACGACGAAATTTTTATTATCTGTTTTTATTTTTATTGCGTCTATTTGAACGATTTCAACGATCTAAAAATGCTTGAAAATGCTTATTTTGTGCAAAACAGCACGTTTTGAGCTTTAATCTGCGTTTTAACGCGCGTAACAGCATAAAACGACGAATTTTTTTTATTCGTTTTTAAACTTTAACGACAATTTAAATGTTAAATGTTTTTAAAACACTTTAGTTTTAATTCTTTAGCAAACCCGATAAAACGCAAAAAATTTTACGTTTTTATATTGCTTTTTAAATTCCATTAAATTTAAATGCTATTTGAAAACAGCTCGTTTTGAGCCTCGTTTAAGAAAACGCTAAAACGCAAAAATTTTAACGTTTTTTATTATTCGTTTTTAATTTACGCCCAAATTTGAAAAGCTTTTTTTAAACAAAAACCCTTTTAGCTTTATTCGCTTTAAAGCAAAACAGCACGTAAAAACGTTTTTTTAATTAGTTTTTTTTATTTTTCTATTTCGTTTTTGTTTAAAAATGTTTTATTTAATTTCAAACGCGTTTAAAGCTTAATCTTTTTTACCCAAAACAGACGTTTTTTTTATTCGTTTTATTAAAGCTAAAAAAATTTTTTAAACGTTTTAAAATTTGGGTCTTATTTTAAAACACACGTTAAGCTTAATTGCTTTTAAGCAAAACAGCATCAAAATTTTTATTTTCTTTTTTAATTAAAACCTTTTAACAATTTCAACGATTTTTTTAAAATGCTTATTTTAACAAAACACATTTGATTTAAAAATTTGCTTTTTAAGCAAAACAGCATTTGACTTTATTTCGTTTTTAATAAAGCTTTTTGAACGATTTAAATCTCAAATCTTAAATGCTTTTTTTGAAACGATTTAGCTTTAATTGCTTTAAAAGCGAAAACAGCAAAAACACGTTTTTTTATTCGTTTTTTAAAGCGTTAACGTTTTAAACGAAAAAAATTTTTAAATCTTTTTTTAACAGCCTATTTGAGTTTAATCTGGTTTAAGTAAAAAAAAAACGACGATTTTTTTATTCGTTTTATAAAAAACCTTTTTAACACAACTTTAAATTTGCGTTTTTATTTTAGCCAGCCTTTTAAACTTTAATCCGTTTAAGCGAAAAGAAGCAAAAACGACTTTTTTAATTATTCTTTTTTATTAATAGCTCAGAAATTTATTATCTTGTTAAATTGCTTATTTGAACGACTTTTAATCGCTTTTAAAGCGTAAAAGCTTAAAAGCAATTTTTTTTAAATCGTTTTATTAATAGCAGCTTAACGCACGATTTAAAATGCTTTAAAATGCTTATTTTGAAACGATTTAACTTAATCTGCTTTTTAAAAGCTTAAAAGCAAAAACACGTTTTTTATTTCGTTTTTTAATAAAAGCCTTTAAACGACAACGTTAAATCTTAAAATTGCTTTTTTAAAAAGCCTTTTAAACTTTAATCTAAATTTAAGCGTAAAAGCAAAAACACGTTTTTTATTCGTTTTAAAAGCGTCTTTAACGATTAACGATCAAAATTTAATGCTTTTTTAGAAAAGCTTTAGGTTTAACCTTTTTAAGGGTAAAAGCAAAAAAAGCATTTTAAAACCGTTTTTTTTAAATTGTTTTTTTAAGGGTTTAAAACGCTAAAACGACAAATTTTAAAACGCTTTTATTTTATTTGCGTTTAACGCGTAAAAAGCTTAAAAGATTTAATTTTAAAAAGTTTTTATTAATTGCTTTTATAAAACAGATAAAACGACAAATTTTTAAATCTTTTTTAAAAACGCATTTGAAGTTTAACGCGAAAAGCTTAAAACATAAAAACGACGTTTTTTTAAATTCTTTTTTTTTAGCGTAAACGATAACGACAATTTTTAAATCTTTTTTTAGCACATTTTTGACTTTAACTCGTTTAACGCAAAAAAACATAAAACGACGAATTTTTAATTCGTTTTTATTATATTGCTTTTAGGAAAACGTTTCAACGATCAATTTAAAATTGTTTTTAGCAAAGACGTTTACTATTTGCGTTTAACGCTAAAAAGCATAAAAGCAATTTTAACGTTTTTTTTATTTCTTTAGAACGTTTTAACGAAAAAATTTAAATTTTTTTTAAAACGCCGTTTTAAACTTTATCGCGTTACTGCTAAAACGCTAAAGACAAAAATTATTCGTTTTATTAATTGCTTTTATTGAAACAACATCTAAAAGCGAAATTTATTTTGCAACGTTTTGAGCTTTTAATCTGCGTTTTAACGCGTAAAACAGCATAAAAAACGACGAATTTTTATTATTCGTTTTTACATTGCTGTTTTCTATTTGAACGATTTCAACGTTCTAAAATGCTTGAAAATGCTTATTTTAGCAAAACAGCACGTTTTGAGTTTTATTCTGCGTTTTAACGCGTAAAACAGCATAAAAAAACGACGAAATTTTTATTATTCGTTTTTATTAATATTGCGTCTATTTGAACGATTTCAACGATCTAAAATGCTTGAAAATGCTTTATTTTAGCAAAATACACGTTTTGAGCTTTAATCTGCAATTTAACGCGTAAAACAGCATAAAATGACGAATTTTTTTATTATTCGTTTTTATTAATATTGTTTCTATTTTTGAACGATTTCTGGCAACGATCTAAAAAGCTTGAAAATGCTTTTTATTTTAGCAAAACAGCACGTTTGAGCTTTTAATCTGCAATTTAACGCGTAAAACAGCATAAAAATGACGAAATTTTATTATTCGTTTTTATTAATATTGCGTCTATTTGAACGATTTCAACGATTCAAAATGCTTGAAAATGCTTATTTTAGCAAAACAGCACGTGTTTTGAGCTTAATCTGCGTTTAACGCGTAAAACAGCATAAAACGACGAATTTTTATTATTCGTTTTATTAATATTGCGTCTATTTGAATGATTTCAACGATCTAAAATGCTTGAAAATGCTTATTTTAAAGCAAGCGCCCACGTTTTTGAGCTTTAATCTCGCGTTTTAACGCGCGCAAAAAACAGCATAAAAACGACGAAATTTTTATTATTCGTTTTTAATATTGCTTCTATTTGAACGATTTCAACGATCTAAAAATGTTTGAAAATGCTTTTTATTTTACAAAACAGCACGTTTTGAGCTTTAATCTGCGTTTTAACGCGTAAAACATCATAAAACGACGAAATTTTTATTATTCGCTTTTATTAATATTGCTTCTATTTGAACGATTTCAACGATCTAAAATGCTTGAAAATGCTTATTTTAGCAAAACAGCACGTTTTGAGCTTTAATCTGCGTTTTAACGCGTAAAAACAGCATAAAAACGACGAATTTTTATTATTCGTTTTTATTAATATTGCGTCTATTTGAACGATTTCGCAACGATCTAAAAATGCTTGAAAATGCTTATTTTAGCAAAACAGCACGTTTTGAGTTTTAATCTGCGTTTTAACGCGTAAACAGCATAAAAAACGACGAATTTTTATTATTCGTTTTTATTAATATTTCTATTTGAACGATTTCAACGATCTAAAATGCTTGAAAATGCTTATTTTGTAAAGCAAAACAGCACGTTTTGAGCTTTAATCTGCGTTTTAACGCGTAAAATGTTACAAAAAACGACGAATTTTTTTATTATTATTCGTTTTTATTGTTATTGCTTCTATTTGAACGATTTCAACGATCTAAAATGCTTGAAAATGCTTTATTTTAGCAAAACAGCACGATTTGAGCCTTTAATCTGCGTTTTAACGCGCGTAAAACAGCATAAAAAACGACGAAATTTTATTATTCGTTTTATTAATATTGCGTCTATTTGAACGATTTCAACGATCTAAAATGCTTGAAAATTTATTTTAGCAAAACAGCACGTTTTGAGTTTTATTCTGCGTTTTAACGCGTAAAACAGCATAAAACGACGAAATTTTATTATTCGTTTTTATTATTTTATTGCGTCTATTTGAACGATTTCAACGATCTAAAATGCTTGAAAATGCTTTATTTTAGCAAAACAGCACGTTTTGAGCTTTAATCTGCGTTTTAACGCGTGGTAACAGCATAAAAAAACGACTAATTTTTATTATTCGTTTTTATTAATATTGCGTCTATTTGAACGATTTCAACGATCTAAAATGCTTTTGAATATGCTTATTTTAAAGCAAAACAGCACGTTTTGAGTTTTAATCTGCGTTTTAACGCGTAAACAGCATAAAAACGACGAATTTTTATTATTCGTTTTTATTAATATTGCTTCTATTTGAACGATTTCAACGTTCTAAAAATGCTTGAAAATGCGTTTATTTTAGCAAAACAGCACGTTTTGAGCTTTATTCTGCGTTTTAACGCGTAAACAGCATAAAAAAACGACGAAATTTTATTATTCGTTTTTATTAATATTGCGTCTATTTTGAACGATTTCAACGATCTAAAATGCTTGAAAATGCTTATTTTAGCAAAACAGCACGTTTTGAGTTTAATCTGCAATTTAACGCGTAAAACAGCATAAAAAATGACGAATTTTTATTATTCGTTTTTATTAATATTGCTTCTATTTAAACGATTTCAACGATTCAAAAATGCTTAAAAATGCTTATTTTAGCTAAACAGCACGTTTTGAGTTTTAATCTGCGTTTTAACGCGTAAAACAGCATGTAAAAACGACGAAATTTTTATTATTCGTTTTTAATATTGTTTCTATTTGAACGATTTCAACGATCTAAAAAATGCTTGAAAAATGCTTATTTTAGCAAAACAGCTCGTTTTGAGCTTTAATCTGCAAGGCGAACGCGTAAACAGCATAAAACGACGAATTTTTTATTATTCGTTTTTTATTAATATTGTCTATTTGAACGATTTTCAACGATCTAAAATGCTTGAAAATGCTTATTTGTGCTAAAAAACAGCACGTTTTGAGCTTCTTTATTCTGCGTTTTAACGCGTAAAACAGCATAAAAACGACGAAATTTTTATTATTCGTTTTTATTTTATTGCGTCTATTTGAACGATATTTCAACGATCTAAAAATTGAAAATGCTTATTTTAGCAAAACAGCACGTTTTGAGTTTTAATCTGCGTTTTAACGCGTAAAACAGCATAAAAAACGACGAATTTTTATTATTCGTTTTTATTAATATTGCTTCTATTTGAACGATTTCAACGATTTAAAAATGCTTGAAAATGCTTTATTTTAGCAAAACAGCACGTTTTGAGGTTTAATCTGCGTTTTAACGCGTAAAACACATAAAACGACAATTTTTTATTATTCGTTTTTATTAATATTGCTTCTATTTGAACGATTTCAACGATCTAAAATGCTTGAAAATGCTTATTTTAGCAAAACAGCACTTTTGAGCTTTTAATCTGCGTTTTAACGCGTAAAACAGCATAAAACGACGAATTTTTATTATTCGTTTTTTATTAATATTGCTTCTATTTGAACGATTTCAACGATCTAAAATGCTTGAAAATGTTTTTTGTTTAAAACAAAACAGCACGTTTTGGGCTTTAATCTCCCTTTTTTAACGGGGTAAAAAAACATAAAACGACTAATTTTTTAATATTCTTTTTTTATTAAAAATTTTTCTATTTGAACGATTTCAACGTTTCTAAAATGCTTGAAAATTTTTTTAAGAAAACACGTTTGAGTTTTTAATCTGCTTTTTTAAGCGTAAAACAACATAAAAACGACAGTTTTTTTTATTATTCTTTTTTATTAATATTACGTCTATTTGAACGATTTCAACGATCAAAATGCTTGAAAATGCTTATTTTGAAAACAGCACGTTTTGAGTTTTTAATCTGCGTTTTAACGCGTAAAAAAACAAAAACGACGAATTTTTATTTTCTTTTTTTATTAATATTGCTTCTTTTTGAACGTTTAAACGATCTAAAATGCTTGAAAATGCTTTTTTTTTAGCAAAACACCCGTTTGAGCTTTATTCTGCGTTTTAACGGGGAAAACAGCATAAAACGACGAATTTTTATTATTCGTTTTTTATTAATATTGCTTCTATTTGAACGATTTCAACGATCTAAAATGCTTAAAAATGCTTTTTTTAAACAAAACAGCCGTTTTAAAGCTTTATTCTGCTTTTTAACGCGTAAAAAAACAAAAAAACGACGAATTTTTTATTATTCGTTTTTATTAATTTGCTTCTATTTGAACGATTTCAAGGGGATCTAAAATGCTTGAAAATGCTTTTTTTTAGCAAAACAGCACGTTTTGAGCTTTAATCTGCTTTTTTAATGCGTAAAACTTTAAAAAAGCGACAAATTTTTTTTTATTATTCTTTTTTTATTAATATTTTCTATTTGAACGATTTCAACGATCTAAAATGCTTGAAAATGCTTTTTTTTAGAAAAACAACTTTTTGGGAAGGGCTTTATTCTGCTTTTTAACGGAAAAAAACAAAAAAAGGGCAAAAATTTTTATTATTCTTTTTTTATTAATTTCGTCTATTTGGGCAATTTCAGCGTCTAAAAAATCTTGAAAATGCTTATTTTGGCAAAACAGCACGTTTGAGCTTTAATCTGCTTTTTAAGCGAAAAAGATCAAAAAAATGACGTTTTTTTTTATTATTCGTTTTTATTAATATTGCTTCTATTTAAAAGATTTCCCAACGACCCTAAAATTCCCCGAAAATGCTTTTTTTGAAACAGCACTTTTTAAAGGTTTTTATTCTGCTTTTTAACGCAAAAACAGCAAAAACGACTTTTTAATTATTCTTTTTTTATTAATTTTTGCCGGCCCCAACGATTTCAACGATCAAAAATGCTTGAAAATGCTTTTTTTTAGCAAAACAGCACATTTGAGTTTAATCTGCGTTTTAACGCCGGGCGCATAAAAACGACGAAATTTTATTATTCGTTTTTATTTTTTATTGCGTCTTTTGAACGATTTAAACGATCAAAAATGCTTGAAAATGTTTTTTCCCAAAACAGCACTTTTTGGGTTTTAATCTCGTTTTAACCCCGTAAAACCTAAAACGACTAATTTTTTTATTCTTTTTTTATTAATATTCCGTCTATTTGAAGGGTTTCAACGATCTAAAATCCCAAAATATCTTATTTTGAAAACAGCACTTTTTTGAGCTTTAATCTGCGTTTTAACGCGAAAAACGCTTAAAAACGACAAATTTTTTTATTATTCTTTTTTTATTAATATTGCTTCTATTTGAACATTTCAACGTTCTAAAATGCTTGAAAATGCTTATTTTAGCAAAACAGCACGTTTTGGAAATTCTGCTTTTTTAACGCGAAAAAACGAAAAAAACCGAGGGGGTTTAATTATTCTTTTTTTTATTAATATTGGGGTCTATTTAACGATTTAAACGATCTAAAATGCTTAAAAATGCTTTTTTTTAGCAAAACAGCCGTTTTGAGCTTTAATCTCAATTTAACGCGTAAAAAAAGGAAAAATGACAATTTTTATTATTCGTTTTTTTTTTAAATTTGCTTCTATTTGAACGTTTTCCCGATTAAAAAGCGAAAATGCTTATTTTAGCAAAAACAGCACTTTTTTGAGTTTTAATCTGAAATTTTAAACGCGAAAAACCCACCCCAAAAAATGACAAAATTTTTTTAAATTATTCGTTTTTTAATATTGCATCTATTTGAACGATTTCAACGATCTAAAATGCTTGAAAATCTTTTTTTTACAAAACAGCACGTTTTGAGTTTTTAATCTCCTTTTTAACGCGAAAAACAGCATAAAACGACAAATTTTTTTATTATTCTTTTTTTATTAAAAATTGCGTCTATTTGAATAAATTTAAACGATCTAAAATGCTTGAAAATGCTTATTTTGAAAACACCCTTTTTGAGGC
>NW_027048352.1:7500-9838 GCF_025399875.1 Dalotia coriaria | reverse complement strand
TTTAAAATGCTTGAAAATGATTATTTTCGAAAAACAGCACGTTTTGAGTTTAACGCTTTTAACGGAAAACAGCATAAAACGACAAATTTTTTTATTATCCGTTTTTATTAATATTGCTTATTTGAACGATTTCAACACCCAAAATGTTTAAAAAATGCATATTTTGCAAAACAGCACGTTTTGAGCTTTAATCGCGTTTTAACGGAAAACAGCAAAAAAAACGACGAAATTTTTATTATTCGTTTTTATTAATATTGCGTCTATTTGAACGATTTCAACGATCAAAAAATGCTTGAAAATCTTAAGCAAACAGCACGTTTTGAGTTTTAATCTGCGTTTTAACGCGAAAAAAGCAAAAAAACGACAAATTTTTTTTATTATTTTTTTTTATTAATATTGCTTCTATTTGCACGATTTCAACGATCAAAAAATTTGAAAATGCTTATTTTAGAAAAACAATTTTTGAGTTTTAATCTGCGTTTTAACGCGTAAAACAGCAAAAAAAACGACAAATTTTTTTTATTATTCGTTTTTATTATTAGTTCTATTTTTTCAACGATTCAAAGTTGAAAATGCTTATTTTAGAAAAACAGCACGTTTTGAGTTTTAATCTGCGTTTAACGCGAAAAAAAGCAAAAAAACGACGAATTTTTTTATTATTTTTTTTTTTAAATATTGCGTCTATTTGAACGATTTCAAGATCTAAAAGTTTTGAAAATGCTTATTTTAGAAAAAACAGCACGTTTTGAGTTTTAATTGCGTTTAACGCGTAAAACAGCATAAAAAGATAAATTTTATTTTTCGTTTTTTTTAAATTTGCGTCTATTTGAACGATTTCAACGATCTAAAATCCCAAAAGTTTTATTTTAGAAAAACAAGTTTTGAGCTTTAATCTGCTTTTTAACCGAAAACAGCATAAAAACGAGAATTTTTTTTATTATTCGTTTTTAAATATTGTTTAGGAACGATTTAAACATCAAAAATTTGAAAATGCTTTTTTTAAAAGCAAAACAGCAGTTTTGAGCTTTAATCTGCTTTTTATCGCGAAAAAAACAGCATAAAACGACGAAATTTTTATTTTTCGTTTTTATTAATATTGCGTCTATTTGAAGATTTCAACGATCTAAAATGTTTGAAAATGCTTTTTTGCCGACTTTTTGAGCTTTATTTGCGTTTCCCGGAAAAACGCAAAAAAAAAAACGACGACTTTTTTTATTCGTTTTTATTTTATTGCGTCTATTTGAAGATTTCAACGATCTAAAATGCTTGAAAATGTTATTTTAGCAAAACAGCACGTTTTAGCTTTAATCGCGTTTTAACGCGTAAAACAGCATAAAAAAAAATTTTTATTATTCGTTTTTTATTTTTTGGGCCATTTAAAGATTTAAGTTAAAATGCTTAATTGCATTTTAGCAAAAAGCGTTTAACCTTTTAAAAAAAACAAAAAAAAACGCAATTTTTTATTATTATTTTTTTAAATTTGCCATTTAACGATTTAAGTTAAATGCTGAAAACTTATTTTAGAAAACCCCGTTTTATTTTTAACGTTTTAACGCGAAAAAAAAAACCAATTTTTATTATTCTTTTTAAATTCCCATTTAAATTCAAGTTTAAAAAAGTTTTGTGCTTTTTTAGAAAAAGCAGGGAGTTTAATTCGTTTTAAAAAAAAGCAAAAAAAAAATTTTTTTATTTTTTTTAAAAATTTCCCTTATTTAAGAAAACGAAAAAAAATTTTAAAATGCTTTTTAAAAGCAAAACAGCAGGAGTTTTTAAATTCGTTTTAAAAAAAGAAAAAAAAATAAGATTTTTTAATTTTTTTTTTTAAACCGGTTTTAAGTTTAACGTTAAAAAAAAAGCATTTTTTTAAAAACCGTTTTATTTAATTGTTTTTAACGATAAAACACTAAAAGGAAATTTTTTTTTTTTAAAAAAGCTTTTAAAACGTTTAACGTTTAAAAAAAAAAATTTTTTTTAAAAACCCGTTTTATTTTAAGGGGTTTTAAGCGTAAAACACAAAAAAGTTTTTTTAATTTTTCTTTTTAAAAAGCTTTATTTAACGTTTAACGCTAAAATGCAAAAGCATTTTTTAAAAAACCCTTTGGTTTTAACCCTTTTAAGGGTAAAAAAAAAAGCAAAAAAAACCAAATTTTTAACTTTTTTATTAATTTGCGTTTTTAACTTTTAACGATAAAAAAGCAAAAAATATTATTTTAAAAAACCCCTTTTTGGTTTTAATTGGGGGAAAACAAAAAAAAAAGTTTTTTTTTTAAACTTTTAAAGTTTTTTTGTTTAACGCTAAAAGCAAAAAGCATTTTAAAAACCCGTTTTATTTTTTTCT
>NW_027048352.1:0-2500 GCF_025399875.1 Dalotia coriaria | reverse complement strand
AAACAGCACGTTTGAGCTTTTAATCTGCGTTTTAACGCGTAAACAGCATAAAAACTTCAATTTTTTTTATTATTCGTTTTTATTAATATTGGCTATTTGAACGATTTCAAGTCTAAAATGCTTGAAAAACGCTTATTTTAGCAAAACAGCACACGTTTGAGCTTTAATCTGCGTTTTAACGCATAAAACAACATAAAACGACAGAATTTTTATTGTCGTTTTATTAATATTGCGTCTGTTGAACGATTTCAACGATCTAAAATGCTTGAAAATGATTATTTTTAGCAAAACAGCACGTTTGAGCTTTTAATCTGCATTTTAACGCGTAAAACAGCATAAAACGGCGATTTTTTATTATTCGTTTTTATTATGTACTTCTATTTGAACGATTTCAACGATCTAAAATGCTTGAAATGCTTATTTTAGCAAAACAGCACGTTTTGAGCTTTAATCTGCGTTTTAACGCGTAAAACAGCATAAAAACGACTGAAATTTTATTATTCGTTTTTATTAATATTGCTTCTATTTGAACGATTTCAACGATCAAAATGTTTGAGATGGGCGGCAAAACGGCGTTTGGGGCTTTGTCGTGGTGGCAAATCGACATAAAACGTGGGCGCTGACGTGTGCGGCGCCTATTTGGTTGATTTCAGCGTCTAAAATGGCGAAAATGCTTATTTTTAGCAAAACAGCACGTTTGCAGGCACCGTCTGCGTTTTAACGCGTAAAACAGCATAAAACGACGAATTTTTTTATTATTCGTTTTTTTAGCGTTGCTTCTATTTGAACGATTTCAGCGATCTAAAATGCTGAAAGTACTTTATTTTTAGCAAAACGAAAAGCACGTTTTGAGCTTTAATCTGCGTTTTAACGCGTAAAACGAAAAGCATAAAAACGACGAAATTTTTATTATTCGTTTTTATTAATGTGCGTCTATTTGAACGATTTCAGCGATCTAAAAATGCTTGAAAATGCTTTATTTTTAGCAAAACAGCACGTTTGAGAGGAAGCAATCTGCGTTTTAACGCGTAAAACAGCATAAAACGACAGATTTTTTTATTATTCGTTTTTTTTTTTATTAATGTGCTTCTATTTGAACGATTTCAACGATCTAAAATGCTTGAAAATAGCATTTTTAGCAAAACAGCACGTTTTGAGGCTTTAATCTGCGTTTTAACGTAAAACAGCATAAAACGACGAGATTTTTATTATTCGTTTTTTATTAATATTTTGCTTCTATTTGAACGGTTCCAGCGATCTAAAATGCTTGAAAATGCTTATTTTAGCAAACAGCACGTTCACGGGCTTTTAATCTGCGTTTTAACGCATAAAACAGCATAAAACGACAGATTTTTTGTTATTCGGTTTTATTAATATTGCTTCTATTTGAACGATTTCCAGCAGACTAAAATACTTGAAAATGCTTGCTTTACGCGAAGCAGCGCGTTTGAGCTTTTAATCTGCGTTTTTAACGCGTAAAACAGCATAAAAACCACGAGAATTTTTGATATTCGTTTTTATTAATATTGCGTCTATTTGAACGATTTCAACGATCTAAAATCTTGAAAATGCTTATTTTAAGCAAAACCCAGCACGTTTGAGCTTTAATCTGCGTTTTTAACGCGTAAAAACAGCATAAAACGACTAATTTTTTATTATTCGTTTTTTATTAATATTGCTACTATTTGAACGATTTCGCGATCTAAAATGCTTGAAAAATGTATTTTAGCAAAACAGCACGTTTGAGCTTTAATCTGCGTTTTAACGCGTAAAACAACATAAAACGACAGAAATTTTTATTATTCGTTTTTTTTTTTTTGCGTCTATTTGAACGATTTCACGTCAAAAGGGCAAAAATGCTTATTTAGCAAAACGCCGTTTTGAGCTTTAATCTGCTTTTTAACCCGTAAACAGCATAAAAACGACAATTTTTTTTTTCTTTTTTATTAATATTGCTTCTATTTAATTCAACGATCAAAAATCTTGAAAATGCTTATTTTGAAAACACCCCTTTTTGAGCTTTAATCTGCGTTTTAGGGTAAAAAAACAAAAAAACGAGGGGAATTTTATTATTCGTTTTTATTAATATTGCGTCTTTTGGATTTCAACGATCTCTTGAAAATGTTTTTTTAGCAAAAAGACGTTTGAGCTTTAATTGGTTTTAAAAAACCCAAACGCAAATTTTTTTATTCGTTTTATTAAATTGCGTTTTTTGGAAAAAAGGCGAAAAATTTTAGCAAAAGACTTTAGTTTTCGCGTTTTAACGCGTAAAACAGCATAAAACGACGAATTTTTTATTATTCGTTTTTTTAAATTTCTTTTGACTTTTAACGAAAAAATTTTAAAATTTTTTTAAAAAAACTTTTTGGCTTTAATCTGCTTTTTTAAGCAAAACAGCATAAAACGCTTTTTTTTTTTGTTTTTATTTTTTCCATTTAAAAATTTAATTTAAATTTAAAAAAGTTTTTTTTTAAAAACCTTTTCCCCCAAAACCTTTAAA
>NW_027048351.1:0-9839 GCF_025399875.1 Dalotia coriaria | reverse complement strand
GCAGGGAGTTTTAAGCTTTAACGCGTACGAAAAAAAGCAAAATTTTTTTATTTATTCTTTTTTTAAACATTTAACGATTAAAATGCTTGAAATGCTTATTTAAAAACAGCAGTTTGTTTTTTCGTTTTAACGCGTAAAACAGCTAAAACACGAAATTTTTATTATTCGTTTTTTTAATATTGCTTCTATTGAACGATTTCAACGATCTAAAAGCTTGAAATGTTTTTTTAGCAAAAACAGCACGTTTTGATTTTAAATTCTGCGTTTTAACGCGTAAAAAAGCATAAAAAGACAAAATTTTTATTATTCGTTTTTATTTATTCTCTATTTAACGATTTCAACGATCTAAAATGCTTGAAATGCTTATTTTGGCAAAACAGCACGTTTTGAGCTTTTATTCCGTTTTAACGCGAAAAAACAGCAAAAAAAACGACGAAATTTTTATTTTCGTTTTTTTTTATTGCTTCTATTTGAACGATTTCAACGATCTAAAAGCTTGAAAATGCTTATTTTAGCAAAACAGCACGTTTTGAGTTTTAATTCGCGTTTTAACGCGAAAACAGCATAAAAAGACGAAATTTTTATTATTTTTTTTTATTTATTGCGTCTATTTGAACGATTTCAACGATCTAAAATGCTTTAAAATGCTTATTTTGCTAAAAACAGCACGTTTTGAGCTTTTTATCTGCGTTTTAACGCGTAAAACAGCATAAAACGACAAATTTTATTATTTGTTTTTTTTATATTGCTTCTATTTGAACGATTTCAACGATCTAAAATGCTTGAAAATGCTTATTTTAGCAAAACAGCACGTTTTGAGTTTTTAATCTGCGTTTTAACGCGTAAAACAGCATAAAAACGACGAAATTTTTATTATTCGTTTTTATTAATATTGGTCTATTTGAAGGGATTTCAACGATCTAAAATGCTGAAAATGCTTATTTTAGCAAAACAGCACGTTTTGAGTTTTAATTCGCGTTTAACGCGTAAAAACAGCATAAAACGACGAAATTTTTATTATTCGTTTTTATTTTATTGCTTCTATTTGAACGATTTCAACGATCTAAAATGTTTGAAAATGCTTATTTTAGCAAAACAGCATCGTTTTGAGCTTTTAATCTGCGTTTCACGCGTAAAACAGCATAAAACGACGTACCTTTTATTATTCGTTTTTATTAATATTGCTTCTATTTGAAACGATTTCAACGATCTAAAATGCTTGAAAATGCTTTGCATTTTAGCAAAAACAGCACGTTTTGATTTTCTTTAATCTGCGTTTTAACGCGTAAAAACAGCATAAAAACGACGAAATTTTTATTATCTGCCTTTTTAATATTATTGCTTCTATTTAAACGATTTTCAACGATCTTTGAAATACTTAGCAAAACAGCAATGTTTTGAGCTTTAATCTGCGTTTTAACGCGTAAACAGCATAAAACGACAAATTTTTATTATCTGTTTTTATTCATATTGCTTCTATTTGAACGATTTCAACGATCTAAAATGCTTGAAAAATGCTTATTTTAGCAAAACAGCACGTTTTGAGTTTTAATCAGCGTTTTAACGCGTAAAACAGCATAAAACCACGAATTTTTTTATTATTCGTTTTTATTACTACTATTGCGTCTATTTGAACGTATGATTTCAACGATATAAAATGCTTGAAAATGCTTTATTTTGTGTTAAAAACATCACCGTTTTGAGTTTTAACTCAGCGTTTTCAACGCGTAAAAACAGCATAAAACGACGAAAATTTTTATTATCTGTTTTACAGAATATTATTGCGTCTATTTGAACGATTTCAACGATTCAAAAATGTTTGAAAATGCTAATTTCCAGCAAAAACAGCATCGCTTTGAGCTTAATCAGCGTTTAAACGTCAAACAGCATAAAACGACGAAACCTTTATTATTCGTTTTAACAATATTGCGTCTGCCTGAACGATTCTTTTAACGATCTAAAATGCTTGCCGTATTTTGCAAAACAGCACGTTTTGAGCTTTAATCTGCGTTTTACCGTAAACAGCATAAAACGCACGAAATTTTATTATCTGTTTTTATTAATATTGGTTTCCCCATTCTGGAACACTTCAACGATCTAAAAATGCTTGAAAATGCTTATTTTAAAGTAAACAGCACGTTTTGAGCTTTTATCTTCTAAGTGTTTTAACGCGTAAAACAGCATAAAACGACGAAATTTTTATTATCTGTTTTATTAGATTTCATTGCGTCTTATTTGAACGATTTCAACGACTAAAATGCTTGAAAATGCTTATTTTAGCAAAAAAACAGCACGTTTTGAGTACTAATCTGCGTTTTAACGCGTGCAAAAAACAGCATAAAAATGACAAATATTTTATTATTCGTTTTTTATTACCATTGCTTCTATTTAAAAACGATTTCATAACAATCTAAAAAATGCTCTGAAATGTTTATTTTGCTAAAACAGCATGTTTTGAGCTTTAATCTGCGTTTTAACGCGTAAAATGAAAGCATAAAAAACGACGAAATTTTTGGCTATTCGTTTTTATCTATATTGCTTCTATTTGAACGATTTCAACGATCTAAAAATGCTTGAAAATGCTTATTTTAGCAAACAGCACGTTTTGAAAAGCTTTTAATCTGCGTTTTAACGCGTAAAACAGCATAAAAACGACGAATTTTTATTATTCGTTTTATTAATATTGCGTCTATTTGAACGATTTCTAAATCGATCTAAAAAATGCTTGAAAATGCTTATTTAAGCAAAAAACAGCACGTTTTGAGTTTTAATCTGCGTTTTATGCGTAAAACAGCATAAAAACGTGACGTAATTTTTTTATTATTCGCTCTTTTTATTAATATTGCTTCTATTTGAACGATTCCCAACGATCTAAAATGCTTGAAAATGTTTATTTTAGCAAAAACAGCACGTTTTGGTTTTAATCTGCGTTTTAACGCGTAAAAACAGCATAAAAAACGACGAAATTTTTTATTATTCGTTTTATTATTATTGCTTCTATTTAAACGATTTCAACGATCTAAAAATGCTTGAAAAGCTATTTTGCAGCAAAACAGCACACGTTTTGATGCTTAATCTGCGTTTAACGCGCGTAAAACAGCATAAAAAACGACAAATTTTTATTATTCGTTTTATTCATATTGCTTCTATTTGAACGATTTCAACGATCTAAAATGCTTGAAAATGCTTTATTTTAGCAGAACAGCACGTTTTGAGCTTTAATCAGCGTTTTAACGCGTAAAACAGCACATAAAACCACGAATTTTATTATTCGTTTTTATTAATATTATGTCCACTGGAACGATTTCAACGATATAAAATGCTTTGAAATGTTTATTTCCGTAGCAAAATACCGTTTTGAGTTTAATCAGCGTTTTAACGCGTAAAACAGCATAAAACGACGAAATTTTATTATTCGTTTTTTATTAATATTGCGTCTATTTTAAACGATTTCAACGATCTAAAATGCTTGAAAATGTTTATTTAGCAAAACAGCACGTTTTGAGCTTGAATCTGCGTTTTAACGCGTAAACAGCATAAAAACGACGAATTTTTTTGGGTTATTCGTTTTCATTAATATTGTTTCCTATTTGAACGATTTCAACGATCTAAAAATGCTTTGAAAATGCTTATTTTAGCAAAACAGCACGTTTTGAGTTTAATCTGCGTTTTAACGTAAAACAGCATATAAAACGACGAATTTTTATTATCTGTTTTGCCAATATTGCGTCTATTTGAACGATTTCAACGATCTAAAATGCTTGAAAATGTTTATTTTAGCAAAACAGCACGTTTTGAGCTTTAATCTGCGTTTTAACGCGTAAAACAAACATAAAACGACGAATTTTTATTATCTGCTTTATTAATATTGTTTCTATTTAAACGATTTCAACGATCTAAAATGCTTTGAAAATGCTTTATTTTAGCAAAACAGCGCGTTTGAGTTTCTATTCTGCGTTTTAACGCGTAAAACAGCGCATAAAAAACGACGAAATTTTTATTATTCTGCTTTATTAATATTGGTGCCCATTTGAACGATTTCCAACGATCTAAAAATGCTTGAAAATGCTTGTTTTAGCAAAACAGCACGTTTTGTGCTTTAATCTGCGTTTTAACGCGTAAAAACAGCATAAAAATGACGAATTTTTTATTATTCGTTTTTATTAATATTGCTTCTATTTAAACGATTTCAAACGATCTAAAATGCTTGGAAAAATAAGTATTTTAGCAAACAGCACGTTTTGAGTTTTAATCTGCGTTTTAACGCGTAAAACAGCATAAACGACGAATTTTATTATTCGCTTCCCATAATATTGCTTCTATTTGAACGATTTCAACGATCTAAAATGCTTTGAAAATGCTTATTTTAGCAAAACAGCACGTTTTGAGTTTTTATCTGCGTTTTAACGCGTAAAAACAAGTACAAAACGACGAAATTTTTATTATTCCGTTTTATTAATATTTTGCCCATTTGAAATCGATTTCAAACGGATCTAAAATGCTTGAAAAATGTTTATTTAGCAAAACAGCATCGCTTTTGAGCATTAATCTGCGTTTTAACGCGTAAACAGCATAAAAATGACGAATTTTTTATTATCTGTTTTAATATTGTTTCTATTTAAACGATTTCCAACAATCTAAAAAATGCTTTGAAAATAAGTTTATTTTAGCAAAAACAGCATCGTTTTGAGTTTTAATCTGCGTTTTAACGCGTAAAACAGCATAAAACGACGAAATTTTTATTATTCGTTTTTATTCATATTGTTTCTATTTGAACGATTTCCGCAACGATCTAAAATGCTTGAAAATGCTTCATTTCAGCAAAACAGCACGTTTTTGAGTTTCTTAATCTGCGTTTTAACGCGTAAAACAGCATAAAAAACGACGAATTTTTATTATTCGTTTTTAATAATATTGCGTCTATTTGAACGATTTCCAACGATCTAAAATGTTCGAGAAAATGATTTTAGCAAAACAGCACGTTTTGAGTTTTAACTGCGTTTTAACGCGTAAAAACAACAGCATAAAAACGATTTTAAATTTTATTATTCGTTTTATTAATATTGTTTCTATTTGAACGATTTCAAATCGATCTAAAATGCTTGAAAATGCTTTATTTTAGCAAAACAGCATCGTTTTGAGTTTTAATCTGCGTTTTAACGCGTAAACAGCATAAAAAATGACGAATTTTTATTATTCGTTTTTGTCATTATTGCGTTTATTTGAACGATTTCACCCATCTGTAAAATGCTTGAAAATGTTTATTTTAGCAAAACATCACGTTTTAGCTTTAATCAGCGTTTTAACAAGTGTAAAATAAGTATAAAAACGACGAAATTTTTATTATTCGTTTCCTTTATTATTGCGTCTATTTGAAACGATTTCAACGATCTAAAATGCTTGAAATGCTTATTTTAGCAAAAACAGCAATGTTTTGAGTTTTAATCTGCGTTTTAACGCGTAAAAAACAGCATAAAAACGACGTAAATTTTTTATTATTCGTTTTTATTACTACGTTTCTATTTAACGATTTCAACGATCGAAAATGCGTGCGTGTAAATAAGCTATTTTAGCAAAACAGCACGTTTTGAGCATTAATCTGCGTTTTAACGCGTAAAACAGCATAAAACGACGAATTTTTACTATTCGTTTTTATTAATATTGCGTCTATTTGGAACGATTTCCGCAACGATCTAAAATGCTTGAAAATGCTTATTTTAGCAAAACAGCATCGTTTTGAGCTTTTATCTCTGCGTTTTAACGCGTAAAACAGCATAAAAACGACGAAATTTTTATTATTCGTTTTTATTAATATTGCGTCTATTTGAACGATTTCTAACGATCTAAAAATGCTTCTTTCTGAAAATGCTTATTTTAGCAAAACAGCACGTTTCTGTGCTTTAATCTGCGTTTTAACGCGTAAAAACAAAAGCATAAAAAATGATTTAAATTTTTTATTATTCGTTTTTATTAATATTGCTTCTATTTAAACGATTTCAACGATCTAAAATGTTTGAAAATGCTTATTTTAGCAAAAGCAGCACGTTTTGAGTCAATCTGCGTTTTAACGCGTAAAACAGCAAAAAAATGACGAATTTTTATTATTCGTTTTTATTAATATTGTTCTTTTTAAAAACGATTTCAACAAAAAAAATGTTTGAAAATTTTTATTTTAGAAAAACAGCACGTTTTGAGTTTTAATTGCGTTTTAACGGCAAAACAGCATAAAACGACAAAATTTTTTTATTATTCTTTTTTATTCATATTGCTTCTATTTGAACGATTTCAACGATCAAAAAAATGCTTGAAAATGTTATTTTAGAAAAAAGACGTTTTGAGTTAATCTGCGTTTTAACGCGAAAAACAGCATAAAACGACGAATTTTTATTATTCTTTTTAATAATATTGCGTCTATTTGAACGATTTCAACGATCTAAAATGCTTGAAAATGTTTATTTTGCAAAACAGCACGTTTTGAGTTTTAATCTGCTTTTTAACGCGTAAAACAGCATAAAACGACGAATTTTTATTATTCTTTTTTATTAATATTCTTTATTTGAACTTTTTAACGATCTAAAATGTTTTTAAAAAGTTATTTTGAAAAACAGCACGTTTTGATTTTTAATCTGCTTTTTAACGCGTAAAACAGCTAAAACGACAAATTTTTTATTATTCGTTTTTATTAATATTGCTTTTATTTGAACGATTTCAACGATCTTGCTTGAAAATGCTTATTTTGCAAAACATCACGTTTTGAGTTTTAATCGGGTTTTAAGGGTAAAACAGCATAAAACGACAAAATTTTTTTATTATTCTTTTTTATTAATATTGGTCATTTGAACTTTTTCCATCAAAAAATTTAAAATGCTTATTTTAGCAAAACAGCACGTTTTGAGTTTAATCTGCGTTTTAACGCAAAACAGCATAAAACGACGAATTTTATTATTGTTTTTATTAATATTGCTTCTATTTAACGATTTCAACGATCGAAAATGCTTTAAATGTTATTTTAGCAAAACAGCACGTTTTTTTAATTCGTTTTAAGGGTAAAACAGCAAAAAAAACGACAAATTTTTATATTCGTTTTTTTTAAATCGTCTATTTGAACGATTTCAACGATCAAAAAATGCTTGAAAATGTTATTTTAGAAAAAAAGAAGTTTTGAGTTTAATCTGCGTTTTAACGCGTAAAACAGCAAAAAAAATGACAAAATTTTTTATTATTGTTTTTTTAAATTGCGTCATTTGAACGATTTCAACGATCAAAAAAGTTGAAAATGCTTATTTTAGCAAAACAGCACGTTTTGAGTTTTAACGCGTTTTAACGCGAAAAACGGCATAAAAACGACGAATTTTTTATTATTCGTTTTATTAATATTGTTTCTATTTGAACGATTTCAACAATCTAAAATGTTTTTGAAAGATTTTAGCAAAACAGCACGTTTTATTTATTCTGCGTTTTAACGCGAAAAAACAGCATAAAACGACGAAATTTTTATTATTCTTTTTTATTTTTTGCGTCTATTTGAACGATTTAAACGATCTTCTTAAAAATGCTTTTTTTAAAAGCAAAACAGCATTTTTGAGTTTAATCTGCGTTTTAACGCGAAAAACAGCATAAAACGAAAAATTTTTTTATTATTCTTTTTTATTCATATTGCCTATTTGAACGATTTCAACGATCTAAAATGTTTGAAAATGTTATTTTAGCAAAACAAGTTTTGAGCTTTAATCAGCGTTTTAACGCGTAAAACAGCATAAAACACGAATTTTTTTTATTCGTTTTTTATTAATATTGCGTCTATTTGAACGATTTCAACGATATAAAATGCTTGAAAATGCTTTTTTTTAGCAAAACAGCACTTTTTTTTAAAATCTGCGTTTTAACGCGTAAAAAAGCATAAAAACGACAAATTTTTTTATTATTCGTTTTTTTTAAATATTGCGTCTATTTGAACGATTTCAACGATCTAAAATGTTGAAAATGCTTATTTTAGAAAAACAGCACGTTTGAGTTTTAATCTGCGTTTTAACGCGTAAAACAGCATAAAACGACAAATTTTTTTATTTTCGTTTTTTTTTAAATAGTTTATTTGAACGATTTCAACGATCAAAAAACTTTTGAAAATGCTTATTTTTAGCAAAACGCATCGTTTTGAGTTTATTCCAGCTTTTAAGCTAAACAGCATAAAAACGACGAAATTTTTATTATTCGTTTTTATTAATCATTCGCGTCTATTTGAACGATTTCAACGATCTAAGCTTCGAAAATGCTTATTATTTTAGCAAAAACAGCACGTTTTGAGTTTTAATCTGCGTTTTAACGCGTAAAACGGCATAAAACGACGAATTTTTATTATTCGTTTTTATTAATATTGCTTCTATTTGAACGATTTCAAAATCTAAAATGCTTGGTAAAATGCTTATTTTTGCACGCACGTTTTGAGCGTATTCGCGTTTTAACGCGTAAACAGCATAAAAACGACGATTTTTATTATTCGTTTTTTTATTTGCTTTCTATTTGAACGATTTCAACGATCTAAAATGCTTGAAAATGTTATTTTAGCAAAACAGCACGTTTTAGTTTAACTGCGTTTTAACGCGTAAAACGGCATAAAACGACGAATTTTTATTATTCGTTTTTATTAATATTGCTTCTATTTGAACGATTTCAACAATTAAAATGCTTGATAATGCTTATTTTAGCAAAACAGCACGTTTTGAGTTTTAATCTGGTTTTAACGCGTAAAACAGCATAAAAATGAAGAAATTTTATTATTCGTTTTTATTAATATGCGTCTATTTGAACGATTTCAACGATCTAAAATGCTTGAAAATCGCTTATTTTAGCAAAACAGCACGTTTTGAGCTTTAATCTGCGTTTTAACGCGTAAAACGGCATAAAAACGACGAATTTTTATTATTCGTTTTTATTAATATTGCTTCTATTTGAACGATTTCAACAATCTAAAATGCTTGAAAATGCTTTATTTTAGCAAAACAGCATCGTTTTGAGCTTTTATTCTGCGTTTTAACGCGTAAAACAGCATAAAAACGACGAAATTTTTATTATTCGTTTTATTAATATTGCGTCTATTTGAACGATTTAACGATCTAAAATGTTTTGAAAATGCTTATATTTTAGCAAAACAGCACGTTTTGAGCTTTTAGTCTGCGTTTTAACGCGGTAAACTTTAAACACAATTTTTATTATTCGTTTTTATTCATATTGTTTTATTTGAACGATTTCAACGATCTAAAATGCTTGAAAATGTTATTTTAGCAAACAGCACGTTTTGAGCTTTAATCAGCGTTTTAACGCGTAAAACAGCATGTAAAACCACGAATTTTTTATTATTCCGTTTTTATTAATATTGCGTCTATTTGAACGATTTCAACGATATAAAATGCTTGAAAATGCTTATTTTAGCAAAACAGCACGTTTTGAGTTTAATCTGCGTTTTAACGCGTAAAACAGCATAAAACGACGAATTTTTTATTATTCGTTTTATTAATATTGCGTCTATTTGAACGATTTCAACGATCTAAAATGCTTGAAAATGCTTATTTTAAAAACAGCACGTTTTGAGCTTTAATCTGCGTTTTAACGCGCTAAAACAGCATAAAACGACGAATTTTTTATTATTCGTTTTTATTAATATTGCTTCTATTTGAACGATTCTAACGATCTAAAATGCTTGAAAATGCTTTATTTCAGCAAAACAGCACGTTTTGAGTTTTATTCTGCGTTTTAACGAAAACGATAAAAAGGGAAAAATTTTTTATTTTTTCCCCCAAAAATTTTGACTTTTTTTAAAAAGGCAAAAAAAAAAAAAAGGG
>NW_027048350.1:0-9839 GCF_025399875.1 Dalotia coriaria | reverse complement strand
GTTTTTATGCTGTTTTACGCGTTAAAACGCAGATTAAAGCTCAAAACGTGCTTTTGCTAAAATAAGCATTTCAACTTTTAGATCGTTCGTTCAAATAAAACAATATTAATAAAAACGAAGCAAATTTCGTTTTTTATGCTGTTTACGCTTTAAAAACGCGATTAAGCTCAAACGTGCTGTTTTGCTAAAATAAACATTTTCAAGCATTTTAGATCGTTGAAATCGTTCAAATAGAGAAATATTAATAAAAACGAATAATAAAAATTTCGTCGTTTTTATGCTGTTTTACGCGTTAAAAGGGGGGGAATTAAAGCTCAAAACGTGCTTTTTTTGCTTTAAAATAACATTTTCAAGCATTTTTAGATCGTTGAAATCGTTCAAATAGAACCCAATAAATAAAAACGAATAATAAAATTCGTCGTTTTTTATGCTGTTTTACGCGTTAAAACGCAGATTAAACTCAAAACTTGTTTTGCAAAATAAGCATTTTCAAAGCTTTTTTAGATCGTTGAAATCGTTCAAATAGACGCAATATAATAAAAACGAATAATAAAAAAATTCGTCTTTTTATGCTTGTTTTACGGGGTTAAAACGCAGATTAAAGCTCAAAACGTGCTGTTTTGTTTTAAAAAAAGGGCATTTTCAAGCATTTTAGATCGTTGAAATCGTTCAAATAGACAATATTAATAAAAACGAATAATAAAAATTTCGTCTTTTTTATGCTGTTTTCGCGTTAAAACGCAGATTAAAGCTCAAAACGTGCTTTTTTTGCTAAAAAAAAGCATTTTCAAGCATTTTAGATCGTTGAAATCGTTCAAATAAAAGCAATATAATAAAACGAATAATAAAATTTCGTCTTTTTTTATGCTTTTTACGCGTTAAAACGCAGTTAAAGCTCAAAACGTGCTGTTTTGCTTAAAATAAGCATTTTCAAGCTTTTTTAGATCGTTGAAATCGTTCAAATAGACGCAATATTAATAAAAACGAATAATAAAAATTCGTCGTTTTTATGCTGTTTTACGCGTTAAAACGCGATTAAAGCTCAAAACGTGTTGTTTTGCTAAAATAAGCATTTCAAGCATTTTAGATCGTTGAAATCGTTCAAATACAGAAGCAATATTAATAAAACGAATAGCAAAAATTCGTCGTTTTATGCTGTTTACGCGTTAAAACGCAGAATAAAGCTCAAAACGTGCTGTTTTGCTAAAATAAGCATTTCAGCATTTTAGATCGTTGAAATCGTTCAAATAGAAGCAATAATAAGCTGGCAAAAACGAATAATCAAAATTCGTCGTTTTTATGCTTGTTTTACGCGTTAAAACGCAGATTAAAGCTCAAACGTGTTGTTTTTTGCTAAAATATGCATTTTCAAGCATTTTAGATCGTTGAAATCGTTCAAATAGACGCAATATTAATAAAAAACGAATAATAAAAATTCGTCGTTTTTATGCTGCTGTTTACGCGCGTTAAAACGCAGATTAAAGCTCAAAAACGTGCTGTTTTGCTAAAATAAGCATTTTCAAGCATTTTAGATCGTTGAAATCGTTCAAATAGACATAATAAAAATAAAAACGAATAATAAAAAATTTCGTCGTTTTATGCTGTTTACGCGTTAAACGCGTTAAAGCTCAAAACGTGCTGTTTTGCTAAAATAAGCATTTTTGCGTTTGCGTCGTTGAAATCGTTCAAATAGAAGCAATATTAATAAAAACGAATAATCAAAAATTCGTCGTTTTATGCTGTTTTACGCGTTAAAGAAACGCAGATTAAAGCTCAAAACGTGTTGTTTTGCTAAAATAAAGCATTTTCAAGCATTTTAGATCGTACGAAATCGTTCAAATAGACGCAATATTAATAAAAACGAATAATAAAAATTTAAAGTCGTTTTATGCTGTTTACGCGTTAAAACGCAATTAAAAACTCCAAAACGTGCTGTTTTTGCTAAAATAAAGCATTTTTCAAGCATTTTAGATCGTTGAAATCGTTCAAATAGAAGCAATATTAATAAAAACGAATAATAAAAATTTCGCCGTTTTTATGCTGTTTACGCGTTAAAACTGCCAAGTCAAAGCTCAAAACGTGCTGTTTTGCTAAAATAAGCATTTTCAAGCATTTTAGATCGTTGAAATCGTTCAAATAGAAGCAATATTAATAAAAACGAATAATAAAAATTTCGTCGTTTTATGCTGTTTTACGCGTTAAAACGCAGATTAAAGCTCAAAACGTGCTGTTTTGCTAAAATAAGCATTTTCAAGCATTTTAGATCGTTGAAATCGTTTAAATAGAAGCCAATATTAATAAAAACGAATAATAAAAATTTCGTCGTTTTATGCTGTTTTACGCGTTAAACGCAGAATAAAAGCTCAAAACGTGCTGTTTTGCTAAAATAAGCATTTTCAAGCATTTTAGATCGTTGGAATCGTTCAAATAGAAGCAATATTAATAAAAAACGAATAATAAAATCGTCGTTTTATGCTGTTTTACGCGTTAAAACGCAGATTAAAGCTCAAAACGTGTTGTTTTGCTAAAATAAGCATTTTCAAGCATTTTAGATCGCTGAAATCGTTCAAATAGAAGCAATATTAATAAAAACGAATAATAAAAAATTCGTCGTTTTTATGCTGTTTTACGCGTTAAAACGCAGAATAAAGCTCAAAACGTGCTGTTTTGCTAAAATAAGCATTTTCAGCATTTTAGATCGTTGAAATCGTTCAAATATAAGCAATATTAATAAAAAACGAATAATCAAAAATTCGTCGTTTTTATGCTGTTTTACGCGTTAAAACGCAGATTAAAGCTCAAACGTGTTGTTTTGCTAAAATAAGCATTTTCAAGCATTTTAGATCGTTGAAATCGTTCAAATAGACGCAATATTAATAAAAACGAATAATAAAAATTCGTCGTTTTATGCTGTTTTAAGCGTTAAACGCAGATTAAAGCTCAAAACGTGCTGTTTTGCTAAAATAAGTATTTTCAAGCATTTTTAACGCAGGTTAAAAACTCCAAAACGTGCTGTTTTGTTAAATAGTCATTTTCAAGCATTTTAGATCGTTGAAATCGTTCAAACAGAAGCAAAATTAATAAAAACGAATAATAAAAATTCGTCGTTTTATGCTGTTTTACGCATTAAAAACGCAGATTAAAGCTCAAACGTGCTGTTTTGCTAAAATAAGCATTTTAAAGCATTTTAGATCGTTGAAATCGTTCAAATAGAAGCAATATTAATAAAAACAAATAATAAAAATTCGTCGTTTTATGCTGTTTTGCGCGTTAAAACGCAGATTAAAGCTCAAAACGTGCTGTTTTACTAAAATAAGCATTTTCAAGCATTTTAGATCGTTGAAATCGTTCAAATAGAAGCACATTAATAAAAACGAATAATAAAATTTCGTCGTTTTTATGCTGTTTTACGCGTTAAAACGCAGAGTAAAGCTCAAAACGCGCTGTTTTGCTAAAATAAGCATTTTCAAGCATTTTAGATCGTTGAAACGCTCCAAATAGACGCAATATTAATAAAACGAATAATAAAAATTTCTGTCGTTTTATGCTGTTTTACGCGTTAAAACGTATGAATAAAGCTCAAAACGTGCTGTTTCCATAAAAATAAGCATTTTCAAGCATTTCTGTGATCGTTGAAATCGTTCAAATAGAAGCAATATTAATAAAAAACGAATAATCAAAAAATTCGTCGTTTTATGCTGTGTATTACGCGTTAAAACGCAGATTAAAGCTCAAAATCGTGTTGTTTTGCTAAAACAAGCATTTCGCCATTTTAGATCAAGCTGAAATCGTTCAAATAGACGTACATTAATAAAAACGAATAATAAAAATTCGTCGTTTTTATGCTGTTTTACGCGTTAAACGCAGATTAAAGCTCAAAACGTGCTGTTTTGCTAAAATAAGCATTTTCAAGCATTTTAGATCGCTGCTGAAATCGTTCAAATAGAAGCAATATTAATAAAACCAAATACAAAAAAATCTGTCGTTTTATGCTGTTTTGCGCGTTAAAACGCAGATTAAAGCTCAAACGTGCTGTTTTGCTAAAATAAGCATTTTCAAGCATTTCCAGATCGTTGAAATCGTTCAAATAGAGGCATATTAATAAAAACGAATGGGTAATAAAATTTCGTCGTTTTTATGCTGTTTTACGCGTTAAAACGCAGATTAAAGCTCAAAACGTGCTGTTTTGCTAAAATAAGCATTTTCAAGCATTTTAGATCGTTGAAACGTTTAAATAGAAGCAATATTAATAAAAAATGAATACAAAAATTCGTCAATTTGTGTGAGGCTGTTTTACGCGTTAAACGCAGATTAAAAGCTCAAACGTGCTGTTTTGCTAAAATAAGCATTTTTCAAGCATTTTAGATCGTTGAAACTGCCTTCAAATAGATGCAATATTAATAAAACGAATAATAAAAATTTCTGTCGTTTTTATATGCTGTTTTACGCGTTAAAACGCAGAATAAAGCTCAAACGTGCTGTTTTGCTAAAATAAAGCATTTTCAAGCATTTTAGACGTTGAAATCGTTCAAATAGAAGCTACATTAATAAAAAACGAATAATCAAAATTCGTCGTTTTATGTTGTATTACGCGTTAAAACGCAGATTAAAGCTCAAACGTGTTGTTTTGCTAAAATAAGCATTTTCAAGCATTTTAGATCGTTGAAATCGTCTTCAAATAGACGCAATATTAATAAAAACGAATAATAAAAATTCGTCGTTTTATGTTGTTTTACGCGTTAAAACGCAGATTAAAAGCTCAAAACGTGCTGTTTTGCTGCTGCTAAAATAAGCATTTTCAAGCATTTTAGATCGCTGGAAAATCGTTCAAATAGAAGCTAAATATTAATAAAACGAATAATAAAAATTCGTCGTTTTATGCGTTGTTTTACGCGTTAAAACGCAGATTAACGCTCAAAACGTGCTGTTTTGTGGGGTATTGCGCATTTTCTGGGCATTTTAGATCGTTGAAATCGTTCAAATAGACGTGCAGCCAAAAATAAAAAACGAATAATAAAATTTCGTCGTTTTTATGTTGTTTTACGCGTTAAAAAACGCAGATTAAAAGCTCAAAACGCGCTGTTTTGCTAAAATAAGCATTTTCAAGCATTTTAGATCGTTGAATCGTTCAAATAGAAGCAATAATATTAATAAAAACGAATAATAAAAAATTCGTCGTTTTATGCTGTTTTACGCGTTAAAACGCAGAATAAAGCTCAAAACGTGCTGTTTTGCTAAAATAAGCATTTTCAAGCATTTTAGATCGTTGAAAACTGTTCAAATAGGAAATAACATTAATAAAAAACGAATAATAAAAAAAAAAAATTCGTCGTTTTATGCTGTTTTACGCGTTGTAACGCAGATTAACGCTCAAAAACGTGCTGTTTTGCTAAAATAAGCATTTTCAAGCATTTGTAGATCGTTGAAATCGTTCAAATAGACGCAATAAAAATAAAAAACGAATAATAAAAAAATTTCTACCGTTTTATGCTGTTTTACGCGTTAAACGCAGATTTTAAAAGCTCAAAACGTGCTGTTTTGCAAAATAAGCATTTTCAAGATTTTAAATCGTTGAAATCGTTCAAATAGACGCGAATATTAATAAAAACGAATAATAAAAATTCTGTCGTTTTATGCTGCTTTTACGCGTTAAAACGCAGATTAAAGCTCAAAACGTGCTGTTTTGTTAAATAATCATTTTCAAGCATTTCAGATCGTTGAAATCGTTCAAATAGAAGCTACATTAATAAAACGAATAATAAAAATTCGTCTTTTATGCTGTTTTACGCATTAAAACGCAGATTAAGTTTTCCTCAAACGTGCTGTTTTTGCTAAAATAAGCATTTTCAAGCATTTTAGATCGTTGAAATCGTTCAAATAGACGTGCAATTATTAATAAAAACGACAATAAAAATTCGTCGTTTTTATGCTGTTTACGCGTTAAAACGCAGATTAAAGCTCAAAACGTGCTGTTTTGCTAAAATAAGCATTTTCAAGCATTTTAGATCGTTGAAATCACCGTTCAAATAGAAGCAATATTAATAAAAACAAATAATAATAAAAATTCGTCGTTTTATGCTGTTTTGCGCGTTAAAACGCTAGATTAAAAGCTCAAACGTGCGCTGTTTTGCTAAAATAAGCATTTTCAAGCATTTAGATCGTTGAAATCGTTCAAATAGAAGTACATTAATAAAAAACGACAATAAAAAATTTCGTCGTTTTATGGCGTTGTTTTACGCGTTAAAAACGCAGATTAAAGCGCCTTCAAAACGCGCTGCCTGCTAAAATAAGCATTTTCGTGCCATTTTAGATCGTTGAACCGTTTAAATAGAAGCAATATTAATAAAAACGAATAATAAAAATTCGTCATTTTATGTTGTTTTACGCGTTAAAACGCAGATTAAAAGCTCAAAACGTGCCAGCCTTTGCTAAAATAAGCATTTTCAAGCATTTTAGATCGTTGAAATCGCTCAAATAGACGCAATATTAATAAAACGAATAATAAAAATTCTTGCCGTTTTTATGTTGTTTTTACGCGTTAAAACGCAGAATAAAGCTCTCAAAACGCGCTGTTTTGCTAAAAATAAGCATTTTCAAGCATTTTAGATCGTTCAAATAGAAGCAATATTAATAAAAAACGAACAATCAAAAATTCGTCGTTTTATGTTGTATTACGCGTTAAAACGCAGATTAAATCTCAAACGTAAGTTGTTTTGCTAAAATGGGGCATTTTCAAGCATCTTTAGATCGTTGAAATCGTTCAAATAGACGCAATATTAATAAAAACGAATAATAAAAATTCGTCGTTTTATGTTGTTTCACATAAACGCAGGATTAAAGCTCAAAACGTGCTGTTTTGCTGCTAAAATAAGCATTTTCAAGCATTTTAGATCAAGCTGAAATCGTTCAAATAGAAGCAATATTAATAAAAAACAAATAATAAAAAATTCGTCGTTTTATGTTGTTTTATGTTAAAACGCAGATTAAAGCTCAAAACGTGCTGTTTTGCTAAAATAAGCATTTTCAAGCATTTTAGATCGTTGAAATCGTTCAAATAGAGGCACATACATTAAACGAATAATAAAAATTTTGCCGTTTTATGTTGTTTTACGCGTTAAAACGCAGATTAAAAGCTCAAAACGTGCTGTTTTGCTAAAAATAAGCATTTTCAAGCATTTTAGATCGTTGAAATCGTTTAAATAGAAGCAATATTAATAAAAACGAATAATAAAAATTCGTCATTTTTATAAGCTGTTTTACGCGTTAAAACGCAGATTAAAGCTCAAAACGTGCCGTTTTGCTAAAATAAGCATTTCAAGCATTTTAGATCGTTGAAATTGCCAAATAGACGTTATTACTAAAAACGAATAATAAAATTTCGTCGTTTTATGCTGTTTTACGCTGCTAAAACGCAGAATAAAAGCTCAAACGCGCTGTTTTGCTAAAATTTCAAGCATTTCGCGACGATCGCTGAAATCGTTCAAATAGAAGCAATATTAATAAAAACGAATAATCAAAAATTCGTCGTTTTATGCTGTATTACGCGTTAAAACGCAGATTAAAAGCTCAAACGTGTTGTTTTGCTGTACAAGCATTTTCAAGCATTTTAGATCGTTGAAATCACCAACAGACGCACATTAATAAAAAACGAATAATAAAAAATTCGTCGTTTTATGCCGTTTTACGCGTTAAAAACGCAGATTAAAGCTCAAAACGTGCTGTTTTGCTAAAATAAGCATTTTCAAGCATTTCAGGATCGCTGGAAATCGTTCAAATAGCAATATTAATAAAAAAACGAATAATAAAAAATTCGTCGTTTTATGATTTTCGTTTTACGCGTTAAAAACACAGAATAAAAGCTCAAAACGTGCTGTTTTGCTAAAATAAGCATTTTCAAGCATTTTAAATCGTTGAAATCGTTAAAATGACGCAATATTAAAAAAAAACGAATAAAAAAAAAATTTCGTCTTTTTTATGCTTTTTTTACGCGTTAAAAACGCAGATTAAAACTCAAAACGGCTGTTTTTTAAATAACATTTTCAAGCATTTTAGATCGTTGAAATCGTTCAAATAGAAAAAAATTTAAAAAAAAACAAAAAAAAAATTCGTCGTTTTTTGCTGTTTTGCGCTTTAAAAACCAGATTAAAAGCTCAAAACGTGCTGTTTTGCTAAAATAAGCATTTTAAGCATTTTAGTCGTTGAAATCGTTCAAATAAACAATATTAATAAAAACGAATAATAAAAATTTCGTTTTTTTATGCTTTTTTTTACGCGGTAAACGCAGTTTAAAAGCTCAAAACGTGCTGTTTTGCTAAAATAAGCATTTTCAAGCATTTTAGATCGTTGAAATCGTTTAAATAGAAGCAATATTAATAAAAACAATAAAAAAAAATTCGTCATTTTTATGGTTTTTACGCGTTAAAACGCGTTAAAGCTCAAAACGTGCGGTTTTGCTAAAATAAATTTTCAAGTTTTTAATGTTGAAATCCCAAATAGACGCAATTTTAAATAAAAACAAATTTAAAAAATTTCGTTTTTTTTATGTTTTTTACCTTAAAACGGGGAAACTCAAAACGTGCTTTTTTGCTAAAATAAGCATTTTCAAGCATTTTAATCGTTGAAATCGTTCAAATAAAAAAATTTTAAAAAAAAACAATAAAAAATTCGTCTTTTTTATGCGATTACGCGTTAAAACGCAGTTTAAAAAGCTCAAAACTTTTTTTTTGCTAAAATAACATTTTCGCTTTTTAGATCGTTGAAATCGTTCAAATAGACGCAATATTAAAAAAAAACGAATAAAAAAAAAATTCGCGTTTTTTTTGGTTTTCGCGTTAAACGCGTTAAAGCTCAAAACGTGCTTTTTGCTAAAAAAAGCATTTTCACATTTAGATCGTTGAAATCGTTAAATAGAAGCAATATTAAAAAAAACAAAAAAAAAAAAATTCGTCGTTTTATGTTTTTTCGCGTTAAAACGCAGATTAAAGCTCAAAACGTTGTTTTCTAAAAAAGCATTTTCAAGCATTTTAGATCGTTGAAACGTTCAAAAAGAGGCAATAAAAAAAAAACGAATAAAAAAAATTTTGTTTTATGTGTTTACGCGTTAAAACGCAGATTAAACTCAAAACGTGCTGTTTTGCTAAAAAAAAGCTTTTTCAAGCATTTTAGATCGTTAAAATCGTTTAAATAGAAGCAATATTAAAAAAACGAATAAAAAAAATTCGTCTTTTTTGCTGTTTACGCTTTAAAAACGCAGATTAAACTCAAAACGTGCTTTTTTGCAAAATAAGCTTTTTCAAGCATTTTAGATCGTTGAAATCGCCAAATAGACGCAATATTAAAAAAAAACGAATAATAAAAATTTCCTTTTTTTATGTGTTTTACGCGAAAAACGCAGAAAAAAAACTAAAAACGTGCTGTTTTGTAAAATAAGCATTTTCAAGCATTTTGATGTTGAAATCGTTCAAAAAAAAATATTAATAAAAACAATAATCAAAAATTCGTCTTTTTTTATGCTGTATTACGCGTTAAAACGCAGATTGCTCAAAACTGTTGTTTTGCAAAAATAAGCATTTTCAAGCATTTTAGATCGTTGAAATCGTTCAAATAGCGCAAATTAAAAAAAAACGAATAATAAAAAATTCGTCTTTTATGCTGTTTTACGCGTTAAAACGCGATTCCCCAAACGTGCTGTTTTGCTAAAAAAAACATTTTCAACATTTTAGATCGTTGAAATCGTTCAAAAAAGAATTTAAAAAAAAAGAATAATAAAAATTCGTTGTTTTATTTTTTATGCTTTAAAAACGCAGTTTAAAAAGCTAAAAAAGTGCTGTTTTTCAAAA
>NW_027048349.1:0-9841 GCF_025399875.1 Dalotia coriaria | reverse complement strand
AAAAAAAATGGTTTTTGGGAAGTAATGCTTTTTTAAAGCCCAAAATGTTAAAAAACCTTTTAGTTTTAATTGCTTTTTTTTAACGCACCGTTAAAAGGGAAATGCTTTTTTAAAAACGACGAATTTTCCCCTTTTTTATTATTCGTTTTAAATTGCTTCTATTGAACGATTTCACGATCTAAAATGCTGAAATGCTTATTTTAGCAAAACAGCACGTTTTGATTTAATCTGTTTAACGCTAAACAGCATAAAAAACGACGAATTTTGTATTTCGTTTTATTTTTGCCATTTGAACGATTTCAACGATCTAAATGCTTGAAAATGCTTATTTTAAAGCAAAACGACGTTTTGAGTTTAATCTGCGTTTTAACGCGTAAACAGCATAAAAACGACAAATTTTTTTATTATTCTTTTTTTAAATATTGTTTCATTTGAACGATTCAACGATCTAAAATGCTTGAAAATGCTTATTTAGAAAAACAGCACGTTTTGAGCTTTAATCGCGTTTTAACGCGTAAAACAGCATAAAACGACGAAATTTTATTTTCGTTTTATTAATATTGCGTCTTTTGGAACGATTTCAACGTTTCTAAAATGTTTTGAAAATGTTTTATTTTAGCAAAACAGCAGTTTTGAGTTTAACCGCGTTTTAACGCGCAAAAGCATAAAACGACGAATTTTTATTATTCGTTTTTATTAATATTGCTTCTATTAACGATTTCAACGATCAAAAATGTTGAAAATGCTTATTTTAGCAAAACAGCACGTTTTGAGCTTAATCTGCGTTTTAACGCGCGAAAAAGGGCATAAAACGACGAATTTTTATTATTTTTTTTATTAATATTGCTTCTATTTAAAACGATTTCAACGATCTAAAAATGCTTGAAAATGTTTATTTTGCAAAACAGAAGTTTTGAGCTTTAATTGCTTTTTAAACGCGTAAAACAGTAAAAACACAATTTTATTATTGTTTTATTAATATTGCGTCTATTTGAACGATTTCAACGATATAAAATGCTTACGAAAATCTTATTTGTAAAACAGCACGTTTTGAGCTTTTAATCTGCGTTTTAACGCGTAAAACAGCATAAAACGACGAATTTTTATTATTCGTTTTTTATTAATATTGCTTCTATTTGAACGTTTCAACGATCTAAAATGCTTGAAAATGCTTATTTTAGCAAAACAGCACGATTTGAGCTTTAATCTGCACGTTTTGGCGTAAAACAGCATAAAACGACGAATTTTTATTATTCGTTTTTATTAATATTGCGTCTATTTGAACGATTTCAACGTCTAAAATGCTTTGAAAATCGCGTTTAGCAAAACAGCACGTTTTGAAGGCTTTAATCAGCGTTTTTAACGTAAACAACATAAAACGACAATTTTTATTTATCGTTTTTATTAATTGCGTCTATTTGAACTGATTTCAACGATCATGGCGAGTACTTATTTTTAGCAAACAGCACGTTTTTGAGCTTTAATCAGCGTTTTAACGCGTAAAACAGCACATAAAAAGCCTCAAGAAATTTTATTATTTGTTTTATTAACATTTGCGTCTATTTGGCGAACGATTTCAGCGATCTGAAATGCTTGAAAATGCTTATTTTAGCAAACAGCGCGTTTTGAGCTTTAATCTGCGTTTTAACGCGTAAAACAGCATAAAGCAGGCGAATTTTCTTATTATTCGTTTTTATTAATATTGTAGCTTCTATTTGAACTTGATTTGCAAGCGATCTGGAAATGCTTGAAAATGCTTGTTTAGCAAAACAGCGCATTTTGAGCTTTAATCACTGCGTTTTAACGTAAAACAGCATAAAACGACGAAATTTTTATTGTTCGTTTTTGCATTAATGTGCGTCCTGTTACGAACGATTTCAACGATCTAAAATGCTTGAAAATGCTTATTTTAAGCGAGCAGCACGTTTGAGCTTTAATCCTGCGTTTTAACGCGTAAAACAGCATAAAAACGGCGGGTACGTATTCATTTTTTATTAATATTGCTTCTATTTGAACGCGATTTCAGGATCTAAAATGGCACGAAGTGCCTGTTACTAGCAAAACAGCACGTTTGAGCTTTAATCGCGTTTTAACGCGTAAAACAACATAAAAACGGCGAATTTTTAATTATTCGTTTTTATTAATATTGCGTCTATTTGAACGATTTAGCGATCTAAATGCTTGAAAAATGCTTATTTTTAGCAAAACAGCACGTTTGAGCTTTAATCAGCGTTTTAACGCGTAAAGAGCAACATAAAAACGACGAAATTTTTATTATTTTGTTTTTATTAATATTGCGTCTATTTGAACGGTTCAACGATCTAAAATGCTTGAAAATGCTTATTTTAGCAAACAGCACGTTTTTGAGCTTTAATCTGCGTTTGCTTGCGTAAAACAGCATAAAACGACGAATTTTTTTATTATTCGTTTTTTATTAATATTACTTCTATTTGAACGGTTACAACGATCTAAAATGCTTGAAAATGCTTATTTATATAAAACAGCACGTTTGAGCTTTAATCTGCGTTTTAACGCGTAGGCAAACATAAAACGACGAAATTTTTATTATTCGTTTTTATTATGTGAAAATCCTATTTGAACGATTTCAACGATCTAAAATGCTTGAAAATGCTTGTTTTAGCAAAACAGCACGTTTTGAGCTTGTCTGCGTTTTAACGCGTAAAACAGCAAAACCGACGAAATTTTTATTATTCGTTTTTTATTAATATTGCTTCTATTTGAACGATTTCAACGATCTAAAATGCTTGAAAATGCTTATTTTAGCAAAACAGCACGTTTGAGCTTTAATCAGCGTTTTAACGCGGCGAAACAGCATAAAACGACGAATTTTTTGTTATCGTTTTTTATTAATATTGCGTCTGTTTGAACAGTTTCAACGTCTAAAATGCTTGAAAATGTATTTTAGCAAAACGGCACGTTTTGAGCTTTTATTAGCGTTTTAACAGGTAAAACAGCATAAAAACGACGAAATTTTATTATTCGTTTTTATTAATAATGCGTCTGTTTGAACGATTTCAACGATCTAAAATGCTTGAGAAAATGCTTATTTTAGCAAAACAGCACGTTTTGAGCTTTATTCTGCGTTTTAGCGGCGTAAAAGCAGCATAAAACGACTGAAATTTTTATTATTCGTTTTTTATTTTTATTGCGTCTGTTTTGGGGCGTTTCAGCGATCTAAAATGCTTGAAAATGCTTATTTTAGTAAAACAGCACGTTTGAAGGCTTTTAATCCGTTTTAACGCGTAAAACAGCATAAAACGACGAATTTTTTTATTATTCGTTTTTATTAATATTGCTTCTATTTGGGCGATTTCAGCGATCTAAAATGCTTGAAAGTGCCTATTTTAGCAAAACAGCACGTTTTGCGTCTGCGGAATTTTAACACGCGTAAAACGGCACATAAAAACGACGAATTTTTTTATTATTCGTTTTTATTAATATTGCGTCTGTTGAACGATTTCAGATACGAAATGCTTGAAAATGCTTATTTTAGCAAAACAGCACGTTGCGAGCTTTAAATCAGCGTTTAACGCGTAAAAACAGCATAAAAACGACGAAATTTTTATTGTTTGTTTTTATTAATATTGCGTCTGTTGAACGATTTCAACGATCTAAAATGCTTGAAAATGCTTATTTTAGCAAAACAGCACGTTTGAGCTTTTAATCTGCGTTTTAACGCGTAAAACAGCATAAAACGACGAATTTTTTATTGTTTTTATTAATATTAGCTTCTATTTGAACGATTTCAACGATCTAAAATGCTTGAAAATGCTTATTTTAGCAAAACAGCATGTTTGAGCTTTAATCTGCGTTTAACGCGTAAACAACATAAAAACGACAGTACGTATTCGTTTTATTTAATATTGCGTCTATTTGAACAGTTTCAGCGTCTAAAATGCTTGAAAATGCTTATTTTAGCAAAACAGCACGTTTGAGCTTTAATCTGCGTTTTAACGCGTAAAACTTGTAAAACCGACAGAGGAATTTTTATTATTCGTTTTTATTAATATTGCTTCTGTTGAACGATTTCAGCGATCTAAAATGCTTGAAAATGCTTATTTTAGCAAAACAGCACGTTTGAGAGCTTTAATCAGCGTTTTAACACTTGTCAAAAACAACATAAAACGACGAATTTACCATTTATCGTTTTTATTAATATTGCGTCTATTTGAACGGTTCAACGATCTAAAATGGCGAAAATGTATTTAGCGCTTAAAACAGCGCGTTTGAGGCTTTAATCAGCGTTTAACAGTCAAAACAGCATAAAAGCGACAGGGTACTGCATTATTCGTTTTTTATTAATATTGCGTCTATTTGAACGATTTTCAACGATCTAAAATGCTTGAAAATGCTTATTTTAGCAAAACAGCACGTTTTGAGCTTTTATTCACCGCACGTTTTAACGCGTAAAACAGCATAAAACGAGCAGAAATTTTTATTATTCGTTTTTATTTTATTGCGTCTATTTGAACGATTTCAACGATCTAAAATGCGCTTTGAAAATGCTTATTTTAGCAAAACAGCACGTTTTTGAAGGCTTTAATCTGCGTTTTTTTAACGCGTAAAACGCTTTATAAAACGACGAATTTTTATTATTCGTTTTATTAATATTGCGTCTATTTGAACGATTTCAGCGATCTAAAATGCTTGAAAATGCTTATTTTATAAAACGGCACGTTTTGAGCTTTAATCTGCGTTTAACGCGTAAAGAGCAACATAAAACGACAGATTTTTATTATTCGTTTTATTAATATTAGCTTCTATTTGAACATTTCAACGATCTAAAATGCTTGAAAATGCTTATTTTAGCAAAACAGCAACATGTTTTGAGCTTTTAATCTGCGTTTTAACGCGTAAAACAGCATAAAAACGACAGGGAATTTTTACATTATTCAGGTTTTTTATTAATATTGCGTCTGTTGAACGATTTCAGCGATACAAAATGCTTGAAAATGCTTTATTTTTTAGCAAAACAGCACGTTTGAGCTTTAATCTGCGTTTTTTAACGCGTAAAGCAACATAAAACCGACGAAATTTTTATTATTCGTTTTTATTAATATTGCTTCTGGCTGAACGATTTCAACGATCTAAAATGGCGAAAATGCTTATTTTGTAAAACAGCACGTTTGAGCTTTAATCTGCGTTTTTTAACGCGTAAAACAGCATAAAACGACGGAATTTTTTATTGTTGTTTTATTAATATTGCTTCTATTTGAACGATTTCAGCGATCTAAAATGCTTGAAAATGCCTATTTTTAGCAAAACAGCACGTTTTGAGCTTTAAATCTGGGTTTTTTAACGCGTAAAAACAGCATAAAAACGACGAAGATTTTTTATTATTCGTTTTTATTAATATTGCGTCTATTTGAACGATTTCAACGATCTAAAATGCTTGAAAATGCTTATTTTAGCAAAAGAAACAGCACGTTTTGAGCTTTTAATCAGCGTTTTAACGCGTAAAACAGCATAAAACGACAATTTTTATTTATCGTTTTTTATTAATATTGCGTCTATTTGAACGATTTCAACGATCTAAAATGCTTGAAAATGCTTATTTTTAGCAAAACAGCACGTTTGAGCTTTAATCAGCGTTTTAACGCGTAAAACAGCATAAAACGACGAAATTTTTATTATTCGTTTTATTAATATTGCGTCTATTTGAACGATTTTGCTTGATCTAAAATGCTTGAAAATGCTTATTTTAGCAAAACAGCGCGTTTTGAGCTTTTATTCTGCGTTTTTAACGCGTAAAACAGCATAAAACGACGAAATTTTTATTGTCGTTTTTATTTTTTTATTGCGCGTCTATTTGAACGATTTCAACGTCTAAAATGCTTGAAAAGTAAGCATTTTAGCAAAACAGCGCGTTTTTGAGCTTTTAATCTGCGTTTAACGCGTAAAACAGCATAAAACGACGAATTTTTTATTATTCGTTTTATTAATATTGCTTCTATTTGAACGATTTCAACGATCTAAAATGGCAGAAAATGCTTATTTTAGCAGCAAAACAGCACGTTTTGAGCTTTAATCTGCGTTTTAACGCGGCGAAACAGCATAAAACGACGGAAATTTTTATTATTCGTTTTTATTAATATTGCGTCTGTTTGAACGATTTCAACGATCTGAAATGCTTGAAAATGCTTATTTTTAGCAAAACAGCACGATTTGAGCTTTTAATCTGCGTTTTAACGCGTAAAAACAGCATAAAAACGACGAATTTTTATTATTCGTTTTTATTAATATTGCGTCTATTTGAACGATTTCCAGCAGTCTAAAATGCTTGAAAAGGCCTTATTTTAGCAAGCAGCACGTTTTGAGCTTTTATTAATCAGCGTTTAACGCGTAAAACACAGCATAAAACGACGAATTTTTGTTATCGTTTTTATTAATATTGCGTCTGTTGAACGTTTCAACGATCTAAAATGCTTGAGAAATGCTTATTTTAGCAAAACAGCACGTTTTGAGCTTTAATCCATACGTTTGCTTGCGTAAACAACATAAAACGACGAAATTTTTATTATTTGTTTTATTAATATTTGCGTCTATTTGACGTTTTCCAACGATAAAATGGCAGAAAATGCTTATTTTAGCAAAACAGCACGTTTTTGAGCTTTTAATCTGCGTTTTAACGCGTAAACAGCATAAAACGACGGGTGCATTATTCGTTTTTTATTAATATTTAACTACGAACGATTTCAACGATCTAAAATGCTTGAAAATGCTTATTTTAGCAAAACAGCGCGTTATGAGCTTTAATCTGCGTTTTAACGCGTAAAACAGCATAAAACGACGAAGAGGGGTACTGTTATTCGTTTTTTATTAATATTGCACGTCTATTTGAACGATTTCAACGATCTAAAATGCTTGAAAATGCTTATTTTAGCAGCAAAACAGCACGTTTTGAGCTATAATCAGCGTTTTTAACGCGTAAAACAACCATAAACGACGAAGTACATTATTTGTTTTATTAATATTGCGTCTGTTGAACGTTTCAACGATCTAAAATGCTTGAAAATACTTATTTTAGCAAAACAGCACGTTTGAGGCTTTGAAATCTGCGTTTTAACGCGTAAAACAACATAAAACGACGAAATTTTTATTATTCGTTTTTATTTTTATTGCGTCTATTTGAACGATTTCAACGATCTAAAATGCTTGAAAATGCTTATTTTAGCAAAACAGCACGTTTTTGAGCTTTAATCTGCGTTTTTAACGCGTAAAACGGCATAAAAACGACGAATTTTTATTATTCGTTTTTATTAATATTGCGTCTATTTAGAACGATTTCAACGATCTAAAAAGGCGAAAATGCTTATTTTTAGCAAAACAGCGTTTTTGAGCTTTTAATCTGCGTTTTTAACGCGTAAAACAACTTTATACAAAACGACGAATTTTTTATTATTCGTTTTATTAAATATTGCTTCTATTTGAACGATTTCAGCCAGCGATCTAAAATGCTTGAAAATCTTATTTTAGCAAAGAAACAGCGTTTGAGGCTTTTGTTCTGCGTTTTTAACGCGTAAACAACATAAAACGACAAAATTTTTATTATTCGTTTTTTATTAATATTGCGCGTCTGTTGAACGATTTCAACGATCTAAAATGCTTGAAAATGCTTATTTTAGCAAAACGAAAAGCACGTTTTGAGCTTTAATCTGCGTTTTAACGCGTAAAACAACATAAATGACGAATTTTTTATTATTCGTTTTTATTAATATTACTTCTATTTAAACGATTTCAACGATCTAAAATGCTTGAAAATGCTTATTTTAGCAAAACAGCACGTTTTTGAGCTTTAATCTGCGTTTTAACGCGTAAACAACATAAAACGACAGAATTTTTATTATTCGTTTTTAATATTGCTTCTATTTGAACGGTTTCAACGATGCAAAATGGTTGAAAATGCTTATTTTAGCAAAACAGCACGTTTGAGCTTTAATCTGCGTTTTTAGCGTAAAACAGCATAAAACGACGAATTTTTATTATTCGTTTTTATTAATATTGCGTCTGTTGAACGATTTCAACGATCTAAAATGCTTGAAAATGCTTAATTTAGCAAAACAGCACGTTTGAGCTTTATTCTGCGTTTTAACGCGTAAAACGCTTATAAAACGACGAATTTTTTATTATTCGTTTTTTTATTAATATTGCGTCTATTTGAACGATTTCAACGATCTAAAATGCTTGAAAATGCTTAATTTAGCAAAACAGCACGTTTTTGAGCTTTAATCTGCGTTTTTAATGCGTAAAACAGCATAAAACGACGATTTTTATTATTCGTTTTTATTAATGCTTCTATTTGAACGGTTCAACGATCTAAAATGTTTACGAAAATTCTTATTTTAACAAAACAGCACGTTTTGGCGAGCTTTTTAATCTGCGTTTTAACTCGTAAAAACAGCATAAACGACGAATTTTCTATTATTCGTTTTTATTAATATTGATTCTATTTGAACGATTTCAACGATCACAAATGCTTGAAAATGCTTATTTTAGCAAAACAGCACGTTTTGAGCTTTAGTCTGCGTTTTAACGCGTAAAAACAGCATAAAAACAGCAAAGATTTTTATTATTCGTTTTTTTATTAATATTGCTTCATTTGAACGATTTCAACGATCTAAATTCTTGAAAATGCTTATTTTAACAAAACAGCACGTTTTGAGCTTTAATCTGCGTTTTAACTCGTAAAACAGCATAAAACGATAAATTTTTTATTATTCGTTTTATTAATGTGCGTCTATTTGAACGATTTCAACGATCTAAAATGCTTGAAAATACTTATTTTAGCAAAAACAGCACGATTTGAGCTTTAATCTGCGTTTTTAACGTAAAACAGCATAAAACGACGAAATTTTTATTATTCGTTTTTTTATTTTTATTGTGTCTATTTGAACGATTTCAACGATCTAAATGCTGAAAATGCTTATTTTAGCAAAACAGCACGATTTGAGCTTTAATCTGCGTTTTAGCGTAAACAACGATTTTATTATTCGTTTTTATTTTTATTGTGTCTGTTGAACGATTTCAACGTCTAAAATGCTTGAAAAATGCTTATTTTAGCAAAACAGCACGTTTTGAGCTTTAATCTGCGTTTTAACGCGTAATACAACACTCCTAAAACGACAGATTTTTTATTATTCGTTTTTTATTAATGGTAGCCTATTTGGGAGCGATTTTAAGCGGTCCGTGGCGAAAATGCTTATTTTGGCAAAGCAGCACGTTTTGAGCTTTGAATGCGCGTTTTAACGCGTAGGCATCGCCAAAACGGCGAATTTTTATTATTCGTTTTATTAATATTGTTCTATTTGAACGATTTCAACGATCTAAAAATGCTTGAAAATGCTTATTTTAGCAAAACAGCACGTTTTGAGCTTTAATCTGCGTTTTAACGCGTAAAACAGCATAAAAACGACAGAAATTTTTATTATTCGTTTTTTATTATATTGCGTCTATTTGAACGATTTCAACGATCTAAATGCTTGAAAATGCATTTTAGCAAAACAGCACGTTTGAGCTTTTAATCTGCGTTTTAACGCGTAAAACAGCATAAAAACGACGAATTTTTATTATTCGTTTTTTATTATAGTTGCGTCTATTTGAACGATTTCAACGATCTAAAATGCTGAAAATGCTTATTTTAGCAAAACAGCACGTTTTGAGCTTTAATCTGCGTTTTAACGCGTAAAACAGCATAAAAACGACGAATTTTTATTATTCGTTTTTTATTAATATTTAGCTATATTTGAACGATTTCAACGATCTAAAATGCTTGAAATGTATTTAGCAAAAACAGCACGTTTTGATTTTTTAATCTGCGTTT
>NW_027048348.1:0-9843 GCF_025399875.1 Dalotia coriaria | reverse complement strand
TTTTTCGTTTTTAAATCCCCTTTTTGGGGGTTTACGCGTTGAAACGCAGATTAAAAGCTAAAAACGTGCTTTTTTTGCTAAAATAAGCATTTTCAAGCATTTTAGATCGTTGAAATCGTTCCAATAGAAGCACTTTTAAAAAAAACGAATAAAAAAAAAATTTTCGTTTTATGTTTTTTACGAGTTAAAACGCAGATTAAAGCTCAAAAGTGCTGTTTTTTTAAAAATAAGCATTTTCAAGCATTTTAGATCGTTGAAATCGTTCAAATAGGAATTTAATAAAACGAATAATAAAAATTGTCTTTTTTATGCTTTTTTACGCTTTAAAAACGCAGATTAAACTCAAAACGGCTGTTTTGTAAAATAAGCATATTCAAAATTTAGATCGTTGAAATCGTTCAAATAGAACAAATTAAAAAAACGAATAATAAAAAATTCGTCGTTTTATGTGTTTTAGGGTTAAAAACGCAGATTAAATAAAACGTGTTTTTTTTCCAAAATAAGATTTTCAAGCATTTTAGATCGTTGAAACGTTCAAATAGAAGCAATATTAAAAAAAAACGAATAATAAAAAATTCGTCGTTTTATGTTTTTTTCGTTAAACCTTGCTCAAAACGGCGTTTTGCTAAAATAAGCATTTTCAAGCATTTTAGATTTTTGAAATCGTTCAAATAGACGCATAAAAATAAAACGAATAATAAAATTTGCTTTTTTGTTTTTACGCTTTAAAAACGAAAAATGCTCAAAACCCTTTTTGCTAAAAAACATTTTCGCTTTTTAGATCGTTGAAACGTTCAAATAGAAGCAAAAATTAAAAAACGAATAAAAAAATTTTCCCGTCTTTTTTATGTGTTTTACGCGTTAAAACGAAAAAAGCCAAAGGGCTTTTTTGCAAAAAATAAGCATTTTCGCATTTTAGATCGTTGAAACCGGCCGCCCCTTTTTAAACGCGGCGAATTAAAAGCTCAAAACGTGCTGTTTTGCTAAAATAAGCATTCTCAAGATTTGACGCTGAAATCGTTTAAATCAACAATATTAAAAAAAAACGAATAATAAAATTGTCTTTTTTTATGCTCTTTACGCGTTAAACGCAGATTAAACTCAAAACGTGCTTTTTTGAAAATAAGCTTTTCAAGCATTTTGATCGTTGAAATCGCTCAAAAGACGAATTTTTAAAAAAGCAAAAAAAAAAAATTTCGTCGTTTTATGCTGCGCGTTAAAACGCAGAATAAAGCTCAAAACGGCTGCCCGCTAAAATAAGCATTTTGGTTTTTAAATCGGAAATCGTTCAAAAGAAAAATTTAATAAAAAAAAAAAAAAAAATTGCGTTTTATGTTTTTTTACGCGTTAAAACGCAGATTAAACTCAAACGTGCTGTTTTGCTAAAATAAGCTTTTTCGGGCATTTTAGATCGTTAAAACGTTCAAAGACGCAATTAAAAAAAACGAATAAAAAAAATTGCGTTTTATGTGTTTTAGGGTTAAAACGCAGATTAAAGCTCAAAACGTGCTGTTTTGTAAAATAAGCATTTTCAAGCATTTTAGATCGTTGAAATCGTTCAAATAGAAGCAATATTAATAAAAGCGATAATAAAAATTTCGTCGTTTTTATGATGTTTTACGCGTTAAAACGCAATTAAAGCTCAAAACGTGCTGTTTTTTGCTAAAAGAATAAGCATTTTTCAAGCATTTAGATCGTTGAAATCAACTAAAATAGAAGCAATATTAATAAAAACGAATAATAAAAATTCGTTTTATGCTGTTTTACGCGTTAAAACGCAGATTTAAACTCAAAACGTGCATTTTGCTAAACCAAAGCTTTATTTTCAAGCATTTTTAGATCGTGGAAATCGTTCAAATAGACGCAATATTAATAAAACAAATAATAAAAAATTTCGTCGTTTTTATGCTGTTTTACGCGCGTTAAAACGCTGATTAAAGCTCGAAACGTGCTGTTTTGCTAAAATAAAGCATTTTCAAGTATTTTTAGATCGTTCAGGAAATCACGTTCAAATAGACGCAATAGTAATAAAACGAATAATAAAAATTCGTCGTTTTTTATATGTTGTTTTACGCGGGTAAAACGCAGATTGAAGCTCAAAAACGTGCTGTTTGCTAAAATAAGCATTTTCAAGCATTTTAGATCGTTGAAATCGTTCAAATAGAGCAATATTAATAAAAACAGATAATAAAAATTCGTCGTTTTATGCTGTTTTTACGCGTTAAAACGCAGATTAAAACTCAAAACGTGCTGTTTTGCTAAAATAAGCATTTTCAAGCATTTTAGATCCGTTGAAATCACGTTCAAATAGAGAAGCAATATTAATAAAACGAATAATAAAAATTTTAAGTCGTTTTATGCTGTTTTGCGCGTTAAAACGCAGATTAAAAACTCAAAACGTGCTGTTTGCTAAAATAAGCAATTTCAAGCATTTTAGATCGTTGAAATCGTTCAAATAGACACAATAAAATAAAAACGAATAATAAAAATTTCGTCGTTTTTATGCCATTTTACGCGTTAAACGCAGAATAAAGCTCAAAACGTGCTGTTTTGCTAAAATAAAAGCATTTTCAAGCATTTTGATCGTTGAAATCGTTCAAAATGAAACAGTATTAATAAAAACGAATAATAAAAATTCGTCATTTTACATGCTGTTTTACGCGTTAAAACGCAGATTAAAGCTCAAAACGTGCTGTTTTGCTAAAATACACCAGCATTTTGAATCATTCGTCGTTCAAATAGACGCAATAAAAATAAAACGAATAATAAAAAAATTTCGTCGTTTTATGCTGTTTTACGCGAAACGCAGAATAAACTCAAAACATTAACTGTTTTGCTAAAATAAGCATTTTCAAGCATTTTAGATCGTTTAAGAAATCGTTCAAATAGACGCAATATTAATAAAAAACGAATAATAAAAATTTCGTCGTTTTATGCTGTTTACCGTTAAGAAACGCAGATTAAAGCTCAAATCGTGCTGTTTTGCCGATAAGCATTTTCAAGCATTTTAAAATCGTTGAAGTCGTTCAAATAGAAACAATATTAATAAAACGAATAATAAAAAATCGTCGTTTTATGCTGTTGTTTTACGCGTTAAGAAACGCCAGATTAAAACTCAAACGTGCTGTTTTGCTAAAATAAAGCATTTTCAAGCTTTTTAGATCGTTTGAAATCTGTTCAAATAGACGCAATAAAATAAAACAAAGATAATAAAATTTCGTCGTTTTATGCTGTTTTTACGCGTTAAAACGCAGAATAAAACTCAAAACGTGCTGTTTTGCTAAAATAAGCATTTCCGAAGCATTTTAGATCGTTGAAATCGTTCAAATAAGACGCAATATTGTCAAAAACGCAGATAAAAATTCGTCGTTTTTATGCTGTTTTACGCGTTAAACGCAGAATAAAACTCAAAACGTGCTGTTTTGCTAAAATAAGCATTTCAAGCATTTTAAGATCGTTGAAATCGTTCAAATAGACGCAATACTAATAAAAAACGAATAATAAAAAATTCGTCGTTTTTATGCTGTTTTACGCGTTAAAACGCAGATTAAAGCTCAAAAACGTGCTGTTTTGCTAAAATAAGCATTTTCAAAAGCATTTTAGATCGTTGAAATCGTTCAATAGAAACAATATTAAAAAATGAATGTAAAAATTTCGTCGTTTTATGCTGTTTTACGCGTTAAAACGCAGATTAATCTCAAAACGTGCTGTTTTGCTAAAATAAAGCATTTTCAAGCATTTTAGATCGTTGAAATCGCTCAAATAGACGCAATATTAATAAAAGCGAATAATAAAAATTTCGTCATTTTTATGCTGTTTTTACGCGTTAAAACGCAGAATAAAAGCTCAAAACGTGCTGTTCATGCTAAAATAAGCATTTTCGAGCATTTTAGATCGTTGAAGTCGTTCAAAATAGAAGTAATATTAATAAAACGAATAATAAAAGAATTACGTCGTTTTTATGCTGTTTTACGCGTTAAAACGCAGATTAAAACTCAAAACGTGCTGTTTTTGCTAAAGCCAGCATTTTCAACATTTTGAATCGTTGAAATCGTTCAAAATAGGCACAATATTAATAAAAACAATAATAAAAAATTCGTCGTTTTTATGCTGTTTTTACGCGTTAAAACGCAGATTAAAAACTCAAAAACGTGCTTTGTTTTTGCTAAAATAAGCATTTTCCAAGCATTTTAGATCGGTGAAATCGTTAAAATAGAAGCAATATTAATGTAAAGCGAATAATAAAAATTTCGTCGTTTTATGATGTTTTTACGCGTTAAAACGCAGATTAAAAACTCAAAACGATGCTGTTTTGCTAAAATAAGCATTTTCAGCATTTTAGATCGTTGAAATCTTCAAATAAGAAGCAATATTAATAAAACGAATAATAAAAAATTCGTCGTTTTTATGCTGTTTACGCGTTAAAACGCAGATTAAAGCTCAAAACGTGCTGTTTTGCTAAACAAGCATTTTCAAGCATTTTAGATCGTGGAAATCGTTCAAATAGACGCAATATTAATAAAAACAAATAATAAAAATTTCGTCGTTTTATGCTGTTTTACGCGTTAAAACGCTGATTAAAGCTCGAAACGTGCTGTTTTGCTAAATAGCGTTTTCAAAGTATTTTAGATCGTTGAAATCGTTCAAATGGAGCGCAATATTAATAAAACGAATAATAAAAATTCGTCGTTTTATGTTGTTTTTACGCGTTAAAACGCAGATTAAAAGCTCAAAACGTGCTGTTTTGCTAAAATAAGCATTTTCAGCATTTTAGATCGTTGAAATCGTTCAAATAGAAGCAATGTAATAAAAACGAATAGCCAAAAAGAAATTTCGTCGTTTTATGCTGTTTTACTTGTTCAAAACGCAGATTAAAAGCTCAAAACGTGCTGTTTTGCTAAAATAAGCATTTTCAAGCATTTTAGATCGTTGAAATCGTTCAAATAGAAGCAATATTAATAAAAAACGAATAATAAAAATTTCGTCGTTTTTACATGCTGTTTTACGCGTTAAAACGCAGATTAAGCTCAAAACGTGCTGTTTTTGCTTTAAAATAAGCAATTTCAAGCATTTTAGATCGTTGAAATCACGTTCAAATAGACGCAATAAAATAAAACGAATAATAAAAATTTCGTCGTTTTTATGCTGTTTTACGCGTTAAAAACGCAGAATAAAAGCTCAAAACGTTGCTGTTTTGCTAAAATAAGCATTTTCAAGCTGATTTAGATCGTTGAAATCGTTTCAAATAGAAGCAGTATTAATAAAAACGAATAATAAAAATTCGTGGAATTTTATGCTGTTTTACGCGCGTTAAAACGCAGATTAAAGCTCAAAACGTGCTGTTTTGCTAAAATAAGCATTTTCAGAAGCATTTTTGAATCCGTTGAAATCGTTCAAATAGACGCAATAAAATAAAAACGAATAATAAAATTTCGTCGTTTTTTATGCTGTTTACGCGTTAAAACGCAGAATAAAGCTCAAAACGTGCTGTTTTGCTAAAATAAGCATTTTCAAGCATTTTGAATCGTTTAAATCGTTCAAATAGACGCAATATTAATAAAAACGAATAATAAAAATTTCGTCACGTTTTTATGCTGTTTTTGCCGTTAAAACGCAGATTAAAGCTCAAATCGTGCTGTTTTGCTAAAATAAGCATTTTTCAAAGCATTTTAAATCGTTGTCGTTCAAAATAGAAGCAAATATTAATAAAACGAATAATAAAAAAAATCGTCGTTTTTATGCTGTTTTACGCGTTAAAACGCAGATTAAAGCTCAAAACGTGCTGTTTGCTAAAATAAAGCATTTTCAGCTTTTTAGATCCGTTGAAATCGTTCAAATAGACGCAATAAAATAAAAACGAATAATACAAAAATTTCTCGTTTTTATGCTGTTTTGCGCGTTAAAACGCAGAATAAAGCTCAAAACGTGCTGTTTTGCTGGAAATAGCATTTCCAAGCATTTTTAAGATCGTTGAAATCGTTCAAATAGGCGCAATATTAATAAAAACGAATAATAAAAATTCGTCGTTTTTTTATGCTGTTTACGCGTTAAACGCGGGAATAAAAACTCAAAAACGTGCTGTTTTGCTAAAATAAAGCATTTCCAGAAAGCATTTAGATCGTTGAAATCGTTCAAATAGACGCAATACTAATAAAAAACGAATAATAAAAAAATTCGTCGTTTTATGCTGTTTTACGCGTTAAAACGCAGATTAAGCTCAAAACGATGCTGTTTTGCTAAAATAAACATTTTCAGAAGCATTTTAGATCGTTGAAATCGTTCAAATAGAAGCAATATTAAAAAACGAATAATAAAAAATTTCGTCGTTTTTATGCTGTTTTACGCGTTAAAACGCAGATTAAAGCTTTCAAAACACGTGCTGTTTTTGCTAAAATAAAAGCATTTTCAGCATTTTAGATCCCGTTGAAATCGTTTAAATAGAAGCAATATTAATAAAACGAATAATAAAAATTCGTCATTTTATGCTGTTTACGCGTTAAAACGCAGATTAAAAGCTCAAAACGTGCTGTTTTTGCTAAAATAAGCATTTTCAAGCATTTTAGATCGTTGAAATCGTTCAAATAGACGCAATATTAATAAAAACGAATAATAAAAATTCGTCGTTTTTATGCTGTTTACGCGTTAAAATGCAGATTAAAGCGCAAAACGTGCTTTGTTTTGCTAAAAAATGGCATTTTCAAGCATTTTAGATCGTTGAAATCGTTCAAATAGAAGCAATATTAATAAAAAGCGAATAATAAAAATTTCGTCGTTTTATGCTGTTTACGCGTTAAAACGCAGATTAAAGCTCAAAACGTGCTGTTTTGCTACGTCGCGCTGTTCAAGCATTTGATCCGTTGAAATCGTTTAAAATAGACGCATAAAATAAAAACGAATAATAAAAATTTCGTCGTTTTTTGTAACATTTTACGCGTTAAACGCAGAATAAAGCTCAAAACGTGCTGTTTTGCTAAAATAAAAGCATTTTTCAAGCATTTTGAATCGTTGAAATCGTTCGATAGAAGCAATATTAATAAAAACGAGATAATAAAATTCGTCATTTTATGCTGTTTTACGCGTTAAAACGCAGATTAAAAGCTCAAAACGTGCTGTTTTGCTAAAATAAGCATTTTCAAGCATTTAGATCGTTGAAATCGTTCAAATGGGCGCAATAAAATAAAAAACGAATAATAAAAATTTCGTCGTTTTAGCTGCTGTTTGCGCGTTAAAACGCAGAATAAAACTCAAAACGTGCTGTTTTGCTAAAATAAGCATTTCAAGCATTTTGAATCGTTTAAATCGTTCAAATGAGCGCAATATTAATAAAAACGAATAATAAAAATTTGCGTCGTTTTTATGCTGTTTTACCACGTTAAGAAACGCAGATTAAAGCTCAAATCGTGCTGTTTTTGCTCGTGAAGCATTTTCAAGCATTTTAAATCGTTGAAGTCGTTCAAATAAAAACGTAACAATAAAAACGAATAATAAAAAATCGTCGTTTTTATGCTGTTTTACGCGTTTAAAACGCGATTAAAGCTCAAAACCGTGATGCTGTTTTTGCTAAAATAAGCATTTTCAAGCTTTTAGATGTTGAAATCGTTCGATGAGACGCAATAAAAATAAAAACGAATTAATAAAAATTTCGTCGTTTTTTATGCTGTTTTTACGCGTTAAGAACGCGGAATAAAGCTCAAAAACGTGCTGTTTTTTTGCTAAAATAAAGCATTTCAAAGCATTTTTAGCGTCGCGTTGAAATCGCGTTCAAATAGACGCAATATTAATAAAAGCGAATAATAAAAATTCGTCGTTTTTGTACTGTTTTCACCGCTTCGCAGATTAAACTCAAAACGTGCTTTCTGTTTTGCTGAAATAATAACATTTTCAAGCATTTTTGAATCTTGAAATCGTTCAAATAAACAATATTAAAAAAAACGAATAATAAAATTTCGTCGTTTTTATGCTGTTTTACCGCGTTAAAACGCAGATTAAACTCAAAACGATGCTGTTTTGCTAAAATAAACATTTTCAAGCATTTTGAATCCGTTGAAATCGTTTTAAGCCAGAAGCAATAATAAAACGAATAATAAAAATTCGTCATTTTATGCTGTTTTACGCCGTTAAAACGCAGATTAAAGCTCAAAACGTGCTGTTTTGCTAAAATAAGCATTTTTCAAGCATTTTTAGATCGTTGAAATCGTTCAAATGAGCGCAATATTAATAAAAACACGAATAATAAAAATTGGTCGTTTTATGCTGTTTACGCGTTAAAACGCAGATTAAAACTCAAAACGTGCTGTTTGCTAAAATAAGCATTTTAAGCATTTTAGATCCGTTGAAATCGTTCAAAATGAAACAATATTAATAAAAGCGAATAGTAAAATTTCGTCGTTTTTACATGATGTTTTACGCGTTAAAGCCGCAGATTAAAGCTGAAAACGTGCTGTTTTGCTAAAATAAGCATTTTCAAGCATTTTAGATCGTTGAAATCGTTAAAATAAAAAATTTTAAAAAACGTAATAAAAATTCGTCGTTTTATGCTGTTTTCGCGTTAAAACGCAGATTAAACCAAAAACGTGCTGTTTTCTAAAAAAACAAAAATTTTAGATCGTTGAAATCGTTCAAAAAACGCAATAAAATAAAAATGAATAAAAAAAAATTTCGTCGTTTTTATGCTGTTTGAGGCGTTCGGGGGAAAAAAACTCAAAACGTGCTGTTTTGCTAAAATAACTTTTTAAGTTTTTAGATTTTGAAATCGTTAAATAGAAGCAATATTAAAAAAAAACGAATAAAAAAAAATTCGTCTTTTTTTATTTGTTTTACGCGTTAAAACGCAGATTAAAACTCAAAACGTGCTGTTTTGCTAAAATAACATTTTAAAAGCATTTTGATCGTTGAAATCGTTCAAATGAAAAATTTTTTAAAAAAAACGAATAAAAAAATTCGTCTTTTTTTATGCTGTTTTAGGGTTAAAACGCAGTTTAAAAGCTCAAAACTCTTTTTGCTAAAATAACATTTTCAAGCATTTTAGATCGTTGAAATCGTTCAAATAGAAGCAATATTAATAAAAACGAATAAAAAAAAAATTTCGTCGTTTTTTGCTGTTTTACGCTTTAAAAACGCAGATTAAAGCTCAAAACGTGCTTTTTTCCCAAAAAAAAGCAATTTCAAGCATTTTAGATCGTTGAAATCGTTCAAATAGACGCAAAAAAAAAAACGAATAAAAAAAAATTTCGTCTTTTTTTTAGCCGCGTTAAAACGCAGAATAAAGCTAAAAACGTCTTTTTGCTAAAAAAAAGTTTTTAAAGCTTTTTAGATCGTTGAAATCGTTCAAATAGAAGAAAATTTAAAAAACGAATAAAAAAAAAATTCTCATTTTTTGCTTTTTTTACGCTTTAAAAACGCAGTTTAAAAAATAAAACGTGCTGTTTTGCTAAAATAAGCATTTTCAAGCATTTTGATCGTTAAATCGTTCAAATAGACGCAATAAAAAAAAAAACGAAAAAAAATTTCGTCTTTTTTTATGCTGTTTTACGCGTTAAAACGGAAAAAAACCAAAACGTGCTGTTTTGCTAAAATTTAAGCATTTTCAACATTTTAGATCGTTTAAATCGTTCAAAAGCCCGCAATATTAAAAAAAACGAAAAAAAAATTTGTCTTTTTTATGCTGTTTTACCTTTAAAAACCGGGGGTGCTCAAATCTTGGCTAAAATAAGCATTTTCAAGCTTTTTTAAATCGTTGAATCGTTCAAATAGAAGCAATATTAAAAAAAACAAAAAAAAAAAAATCGTCGTTTTTGCTTTTTCCGTTAAAAGCAGTTTAAAAACTCAAAAGGGGTTTTTGCG
>NW_027048347.1:0-9845 GCF_025399875.1 Dalotia coriaria | reverse complement strand
TTTTGCCCTTTTTGAAAATGCTTTTTATTTTAGCAAAAAACAGCACGTTTTGAGCTTTTTAATCTGCGTTTTAAGGGGTAAACACCCCAAAAAACGACGTTTTTAATGTTTAACGAAAAAAACGTTTCTTATTATTTATTGCGTCTATTTGAACGATTTCAACGTCTAAAATTTGAAAATGCTTATTTTAGCAAAACAGCACGTTTTGAGCTTTAATCTGCGCTTTTAACGCGTAAAACAGCATAAAACGAGAATTTTATTATTCGTTTTTATTATTATTGCTCTTTTGAACGATTTCAACGATCCAAAATGCTTGAAATGCTTATTTTAGCAAAACAGCACGTTTTGAGCTTTAATCTGCTTTTTAACGCGTAAAACAGCATAAAACGGAAATTTTATTATTCGTTTTTATTATTTGCGTCTATTTGAACGATTTCAACGATCTAAAATGCTTGAAAATGCTTTATTTTAGCAAAACAGCACGTTTTGAGCTTAATCTGCGTTTTAACGCGTAAAACAGCATAAAAACGAAATTTTTATTATTCGTTTTTATTTTTTGCGTCTATTTGAACGATTTCAACGATCTAAAATGCTTGAAATGCTATTTACAAAAACAGCACGTTTTGAGTTTATTAATCTGCGTTTTAACGCGTAAAACAGCATAAAAAACGACGAATTTTTTTTATTTTTTTTATTAATATTGCTTCTATTTGAACGATTTCAACGATCTAAAATGCTTGAAAATGCTTATTTTAGCAAAACAGCACGTTTTGAGCTTTAATCTGCGTTTTAACGCGTAAAACAGCATAAAAACGACGAAATTTTTATTATTCGTTTTTATTAATATTGCGTCTATTTGAACGATTTCAACGATCTAAAATGCTTGAAAATGCTTATTTTAGCAAAACAGCACGTTTTGAGCTTTTAATCTGCGTTTTAACGCGTAAAACAGCATAAAAACGACGAAATTTTTATTATTCGTTTTTATTAATATTGCTTCTATTTGAAGGGTTTCAACGGTCTAAAATGCTTGAAAATGCTTATTTTAGCAAAACAGCACGTTTTGAGCTTTAATCTGCTTTTTAACGCGTAAAACACCCATAAAAACGACAAATTTTTTTATTATTCTTTTTTTATTATGTACCCTATTTGAAGGGTTTCCAACGGCCCTAAAAATGCTTGAAAATCTTATTTTACAAAACAGCCTTTTTTGGGGGCTTTAATCTGCTTTTTAACGCGTAAAACAGCAAAAAAACACGAATTTTTATTATTCGTTTTTTTTTAAATTTGCTTCTTTTTAAAAACGTTTTCCCAGCGATCTAAAATGCTTGAAAATGTTTTTTTAAGCAAAACCCGTTTTGAGCTTTAATCTGCTTTTTTAACGGAAAACAGCATAAAAACGACAAAAATTTTTATTATTCTTTTTTTTTATTAATTTTTGCTTCTATTTGAACGTTTTTAAAACGATCTATTAAATGCTTGAAAATCTTTTTTTTAGCAAAACAGCACGTTTGGGGCCCAAATCCCCGGGTTTTTAACGCGTAAAACAGCATAAAACGACGAATTTTTTTATTGTTTTTTTTTTATCAATTTCTTCTATTTGAACGTTTCAACGATCAAAATGCTTAAAAATCCCAAAGCAAAACAGCCGTTTTGAGTTTTTTAATCTCCCCGTTTTAACGCGAAAAACAGCATAAAACGAGGGGTTTTTTTTAATATTCTTTTTTTTATTAATATTGCTCTTTTGAACGATTTCAAGGGTTCAAAAATGAAAAATACTTTTTTTAGCAAAACACCCGTTTTGAGCTTTAATCTGCGCTTTAACGCGTAAAACAGCATAAAACGAGGGAAATTTTTTTATTATTCTTTTTTTATTAATTTGCTTCTATTTGAACGATTTAAACGATCTAAAATGCTTAAAAAATCTTTTTTAAGCAAAACAGCACTTTTTGAGTTTTTCCTGCGTTTTAACCCCGTAAAAAAACATAAAACGATGAAATTTTTTATTATTCTTTTTTTATTAATATTCGTCTATTTGAAGGGATTTCAACGATCTATAATGCTTGAAAATGCTTATTTTAGCAAAACAGCACGTTTCGAGTTTAATCTGCGTTTTAACGCGCGTCGCACAAAAACGACGAATTTTTATTATTCCGTTTTTATCAATATTGCTTCTATTTGAACGACCAACGATCTAAAATGCTTTCGAAAATGCTTTTATTTTAGCAAAACAGCACGTTTTGAGCTTTAATCTGCGTTTTAACGCGTAAAACAGCATAAAAACGACGAATTTTAATATCTTCGTTTTTATTATTGCGTCTATATTGGAACGATCAACGATCTAAAATGCTTGAAAATGTGCTTATTTTAGCAAAACCGCACGTTTTGAGTTTTAATCTGCGCTTTAACGCGTAAAACAGCATAAAACGACGAAATTTTTATTATTCGTTTTTATTAATATTGCTTCTCGACGAACGATTTCAACGATCTAAAAATGCTTGAAAAATGCTTATTTTAGCAAACAGCACGTTTTTGAGCTTAATCTGCGTTTTAACGCGTAAAACAGCATAAAAAACGATGAAATGCATATCTGCTTTTTATTAATATTGCGTCTATTTGAACGTGATTTCAACGATCTAAAATGCTTGAAAATGCTTATTTTAGCAAACAGCACGTTTTGAGTTTTATTCGCGTTTTAACGCGTAAAACAGCATAAAACGACGAAATTTTATTATTCGTTTTTTATTTTTATTGCGTCTATCGAACGATTTCAACGATCTAAAATGCTTGAAAATGCTTATTTTGTAGCAAAAACAGCACGTTTTGAGTTTTAATCTGCGTTTAACGCGTAAACAGCATAAAAAACGATGAATTTTTTATTATTCCGTTTTTATTACTATTGCTTCTATTTGGAACGATTTCCAACGATCTAAAATGCTTGAAAATGCTTATTTTAGCAAAACAGCACGTTTTGAGGTTTAATCTGCGTTTTGACGCGTAAAAACAGCATAAAACCATGTACTCTTTATTATTCGCCTTTTTAATAATATTTGCGTCTATCGGAACATTTCAACGATCTAAATGCTTGAAAAATGCTTATTTTAGCAAAACAACAGCACGTTTTCAGCTTAATCTGCGTTTTAACGCGTAAAAACAGCATAAAAACGACGAAATTTTTATTACCTGTTTTTATTTTATTGCGTCTATTTGAACGAATTCAACGATCTAAAATGCTTGAAAATGCTTATTTTAGCAAAACAGCACGTTTTGAGCTTTAATCTGCGTTTTGCGCGTAAAAACAGCATAAAACGACGAATTTTATTATTCGTTTTTATTAATATTGTTTATTTGAACGATTTCAACGATCTAAAATGCTTGAAAATGCTTATTTTATAAAACAGCACGTTTTGAGCTTTAATCTGCGTTTTAACGCGTAAACAGCATAAAAAACGACGAATTTTTTTATTATTCGTTTTTATTAATATTGCTTCTATTTTAAACGATTTCCCAACGGGATCTTAAAATGCTTGAAAATGTTTATTTTAGCAAAAAACAACACGTTTGAGCTTTAATCTGCGCTTTAACGCGCGTAAAACAGCATAAAAACGACGAAATCTTTATTATCTGTTTTATTATTACTTTCTCGCTTCTATTTGAACGATTTCAACGGATCTATGTAATGCTTGAAATGCTTTTATTTTGAAAGCAAAACAGCACGTTTCGAGCTTTAATCTGCGTTTTAACGCGTAAAAACAGCATGCAAAAACGACGAATTTTATTATCGCTTTACCAATATTGCTTCTATTTGAAACGATTTTCAACGATCTAAAATGCTTTGCACGCTTTATTTTAAAGCAAAACAGCACGTTTTGAGCTTTAATCTGCGTTTTAACGCGTAAAACAGCATAAAAACGACGTGAATTTTTTAATATTCGTTTTTTATTAATATTGCGTCTATTTGAACGATTTCAACGGATCTGCTTGAAAATGCTTATTTTAGCAAAACAGCACGTTTTGAGCTTTTAATCTGCGCTTTAACGGTGCAAACAGCATAAAACGACGAAATTTTTATTATTCGTTTTTATTAATATTGCTTCTATTTGAACGATTTCAACGATCTAAAATGCTTGAAAAATGCTTATTTTGAAAACAGCACGTTTTGAGCTTTAATCTGCGTTTAACGCGTAAAACAGCATAAAACGATGAAATTTTTATTATTCGTTTTTATTAATATTGTCATTTGAACGGGATTTCAACGATCTAAAATGCTTGAAAATGCTTATTTTAGCAAAAAATGGCACGTTTTGAGCTTTATTCTGGCAGTTTTAACGCGAAACAGCATAAAAAACGACGAAATTTTTATTATTCGCTTTTATTTTATTGCGTCTATTGAACGATTTCAACGATCTAAAATGCTTGAAAATGCCTTATTTTAGCAAAACAGCACGTTTTGAGTTTTAACGCGTTTTAACGCGTAAACTGCATAAAACGACGAAATTTTGGCTGGCCTGCTTAATAATATTTCGGTACCATTTGGGAAACGATTTCTAAATCGATCTAAAATGCTTGAAAATGCTTATTTTAAAGCAAAAACAGCACGTTTTGAGTTTAATCTGCGTTTTAGCGTCAGCATAAAAAACGACGAATTTTATTATTCGTTTTTATTATTGTTTCCATTTGAACAATTTCAACGATCTAAATGCCGGAAAATGCTTATTTTAGCAAAACAAAGCACGTTTTGAGTTTTAATCTGCGTTTTAACGCGTAAAACAGCATGTAAAAAACGACGATTTTTTATTATTCGTTTTTATTAATATTGCGCCCATTTGAACGGATTTCAACGATCTAAAAATGCTTCTGAAAAATGTTTATTTTAGCAAAACAGCACACGTTTTGAGCTTTAATCTGCGTTTTAACGTAAAACAGCATAAAACGACGAATTTTAGTTATTCGTTTTTATTAATATTTCGGTTTAAACGATTTCAACGATCTAAAAATGCTTCTGAAAATGCTGCGCCGTATTTTAAAGCAAAAAAAAAAAAAAACAACACGTTTTGAGCTTTAATCTGCGCGTTTTAACGCGTAAAACAGCATAAAAACGACGAATTTTTTACCATTCGTTTTTATTAATATTGCGTCTATTTCTCAAACGATTTCAACGATCTAAAAATGCTTGAAAATGCTTATTTTAGCAAAAACTTCGCACCGTTTTGAGCTTTAATCTGGTGTTTAACGCGTAAAACAGCATGTAAAAACGACGTAAATTTTTATTATTCGTTTTTATTAATATTGCTTCTATTTTAACGATTTCAACGATCTAAAATGCTTGAAAATGCTTATTTTAGCAAAAACAGCACGTTTTGAGCTTTAATCTGCGTTTTAACGCGTAAAACAGCATAAAAAAACGGATGAAATTTTTATTATTATTCGTTTTTATTAATATTGCGTCTACGGAACGATTTCAACGATCTAAAAATGCTTGAAATGCTTATTTTAGCAAAAACAGCACGTTTTGAGCTTTATTCGCGTTTTAACGCGTAAAACAGCATAAAAAAACGACGAAATTTTTATTATTCGTTTTTTATTTTTATTGCGTCTATTTGAACGTGATTTCAACGATCTAAAATGCTTGAAAATGCTTATTTTGTGCAAAAACAGCACGTTTTGAGTTTTAATCTGCGTTTTAACGCGTAAAACAGCATAAAACGATGAATTTTTATTATTCGTTTTTATTAATATTGCTTCTATTTGAACGATTTCAACGATCTAAAATGCTTGTAAAAATGCTTATTTTAGCAAAACAGCACGTTTTGAGGTTTAATCTGCGTTTTGACGCGTAAGTAAAACAGCATAAAACGACGAAATTTTTATTATTCGTTTTTTAATAATATTTGCGTCTATTTGAACGATTTCAACGATCTAAAATGCTTGAAAATGCTTATTTTAGCAAAAACAGTACGTTTTCAGCTTTAATCTGCGTTTAACGCGCGTAAAACAGCATAAAAACGACGAAATTTTTATTATTCGTTTTTATTTTATTGCGTCTATTTGAACGAATTCAACGATCTAAAATGCTTGAAAATGTTATTTTAGCAAAACAGCACGTTTTGAGCTTTAATCTGCGTTTTAACGCGTAAAACAGCATGTAAAACGATACAAATTTTTTATTATTCGTTTTTATTAATATTGCTTCTATTGGAACGATTTCAACGATCTAAAAATGCTGAAAATGTTATTTTAGCAAAACAGCACGTTTTGAGCTTTAATCTGCGTTTTAACGCGTAAAAACAGCATAAAAAACGACGAATTTTTATTATTCGTTTTTATTAATATTGCTTCTATTTAAACGATTTCAACGATTCAAAATGCTTGAAAATGCTTTATTTTAGCAAAACAACACGTTTTGAGCTTTTAATCTGCGTTTAACGCGTAAAACAGCATAAAACGACGAAATTTTCGCCATTCGTTTTTATTAATATTGTTTATTTTGAACGATTTCAACGATCTATAATAATGCTTGGAAAATGCTTATTTTAGCAAAAACAGCACCGTTTCGAGTTTTTAATCTGCGTTTTAACGCGTAAAACAGCATAAAAACGACGAATTTCTTATTATTCGTTTTTATCAATATTGCTTCTATTTGAACGATTTCAACGATCTAAAATGCTTTGAAAATGCTTATTTTAGCAAACAGCACGTTTTGAGTTTTAATCTGCGTTTTAACGCGTAAAAGCATAAAAAATGACGAATTTTTAATATCTGCTTTTTATTAATATTGCGTCTATTTGAACGATTTCAACGATCTAAAATGCTTGAAAATGCTTATTTTAGCAAAACAGCACGTTTTGAGTTTAATCTGCGCTTTAACGCGTAAAACAGCATAAAAACGACGAAATTTTTATTATTCGTTTTTACATTATTGCTTCTATTTGAACGATTTCCAACGATCTAAAATGCTTGAAAATGCTTTTATTTTAGCAAAAACAGCACGTTTTGAGCTTTAATCTGCGTTTTAACGCGTAAAAACAGCATAAAAACGATGAAATTTTTTATTATTCGTTTTTTATTAATATTGCGTCTATTTGAACGATTTCAACGATCTAAAATGCTTGAAAATGCTTATTTTAGCAAAACAGCACGTTTTGAGCTTTATTCTGCGTTTTAACGCGTAAAACAGCATAAAAACGGGACGTGTACTCATTATTCGTTTTTATTTTATTGCGTCTATTGGGAACGATTTCAACGATCTAAAATGCTTGGAAAAATGCTCTATTTTAGCAAAACAGCACGTTTTGAGTTTTAATCTGCGTTTTAACGCGTAAAACTGCATAAAAACGACGAAATTTTTATTATTCGTTTTAATAATATTTGCGTCTATTTGAACGATTTCAACGATCTAAAATGCTTGAAAATGTTTATTTTAGCAAAACAGCACGTTTTGAGCTTTAATCTGCGTTTTAACGCGTCAGCATAAAAAACGACGAATTTTTTATCATCATTCGTTTTTATTAATATTGCTTCTATTTGAACAATTTCAACGATCTAAAAATGCTTGAAAATGTTTATTTTAGCAAAACAGCACGTTTTGAGTTTTAATCTGCGTTTTAACGCGTAAAAACAAAAGCATAAAAACGACGAATTTTTATTATCTGTTTTTATTAATATTGCGTCTATTTGAACGATTCTAACGATCTAAAATGCTTGAAAATGCTATTTTAGCAAAACAGCACGTTTTGAGCTTTAATCTGCGTTTTAACGCGTAAAACAGCATAAAACGAGATGAATTTTTTATTATTCGTTTTTTATTAATATTGCTTCTATTTAAACGATTTCAACGATCTAAAATGCTTGAAAATGCTTATTTTGAAAGGAAAAACAAATTACGTTTTGAGTTTTAATCTGCGTTTTAACGCGTAAACAGCATAAAACGACGAAATTTTTATTATTCGTTTTTATTACTATTGCTTCTATTTGAACGATTTCAACGATCTATACGCTTGAAAATGCTTATATTTTGTGCTACAAAAACAGCACGTTTTCGAGCTTTAATCTGCGTTTTAACGCGTAAAACAGCATAAAACGACGAATTTCTTATTATTCGTTTTATTAATATTGCTTCTATTTAAACGATTTCAACGATTCAAAATGCTTGAAAATGCTTATTTTAGCAAAACAACACGTTTTGATTTTTAATCTGCTTTTTAACGCGTAAAACAGCATAAAAACGACGAAAGTTTTATTATTCGTTTTTATTATTCGCTTTTTTCGCTTTTTATTATTTTTAGATTTTATTATTTTATTATTCTTTTTCTATTTGAACGATTTCAACGATCATAATGCTTGAAAATGCTTATTTTAGCATAAAGATTTTGATTTTTTAATTGCGTTTTAACGCCTAAACGCATAAAAAAACGAAATTTTTATTATTCGTTTTTATTAATATTGCGCATTTGGATTTCAACGATCTAAAAATGCTTGAAAATGCTTATTTTGCAAAAACGCGTTTTAACGCGAAAAAAAAAAAACAGCATAAAACGACGAATTTTTTTATTATTCGTTTTTTATTAATATTGCGCTAGAACGATTTCAACGATCTAAATGCTTAAAATGCTTAAGAAAACAGCACGTTTTGAGTTTTATTCTGCGTTTTAACGCGAAAAACAGCATAAAAACGACAAAATTTTTTTATTATTCGTTTTTTTTTTTATTGCGTCATTTGAACGATTTCAACGTCAAAATGCTTGAAAATGTTTTATTTTAGCAAAACAGCACGTTTTGAGTTTTAATCTGCGTTTTAACGCGAAACAGCAAAAAAAACATAATTTTTATTTTTCGTTTTTTTTAAATTTGCTTAAAACGATTTCAACGATCTAAAATGCTTGAAAATTTTTATTTTAGCAAAAAAAATTTTTGAGGTTTAATCGCGGACGCGAAAAACAGCATAAAAACGACGAAATTTTATTATTCTTTTTTTAAAAATTTGGCAGAACGTTTTCAACGACTTCAAAAATGCTTTTTTTTTGCAAAACAGTACGTTTTCAGTTTAATCTGCGTTTTAACGCGTAAAACAGCATAAAAACGACGAAATTTTTATTATTCTTTTTATTGCGTCTATTTGAAGAATTCAACGATCAAAAAAATGCTTGAAAATGCTTATTTAGCAAAACAGCACGTTTTGAGTTTTAACTGCGTTTTAAGCAAACAGCATAAAAACGACGAATTTTTTATTTTTTTTTATTAATTTTGCTTCTATTTAACGATTTCAACGATCTAAAATGCTTGAAAATGCTTATTTTAGCAAAACAGCACGTTTTGATTTTTAACCTTTTTAACCGTAAAAACCCTAAAAACGACAAATTTTTTTATTTTTCGTTTTTATTAATATTGTTTTTATTTAAACGATTTCAACGATTTTGCTTGAAAATGCTTATTTTGCAAAACAACACGTTTTGTTTTTTAACTGCGTTTTAACGCGAAAAAACAGCATAAAACGAAAATTTTTATTTTTCGTTTTTTTTAAAATTTTGTTCTATTTGAACGATTTCAACGATCTATAATGCTTGAAAATGCTTATTTTAGAAAAACAGCACGTTTCGAGCTTTAATCTGCGTTTTAACGCGAAAAGAATAAAAACGACGAATTTTATTCTTTTTTATCAATATTGCTTCTATTTGAACGATTTCAACGATCTAAAATGCTTGAAAATGCTTATTTTGCAAAACAGCACGTTTTGAGTTTTAATCTGCTTTTTAACGTAAACAGCAAAAAAACGACAAATTTTTTTAATTTTCTTTTTTATTAATATTGCGCTATTTGAACGATTTCAACGATCTAAAAATGCTTGA
>NW_027048346.1:0-9852 GCF_025399875.1 Dalotia coriaria | reverse complement strand
GCCCCCTTTTTGGGCCCCCTTTGGGAAATTTTTTTTTTTGGGTTTCCCCCCGGGGGTTAGGGGGGGCGAAAAAAAAAAAAAAAAAATTTTTTTTTTAAAAAAAACCTTTTTGGGGGGCCCCCCCTTTTTTTTTTTTTTTTTTTTTTTCCCCCCCCCCAAAAAAAATTTTTTTCGGGGGTTTTTTAAAAATTTTGGTTTTTTGGGGTCCGGGGGCCCCCCCCCCAAAAAAAAAATTTTGGAAAAAAAAGGGGGGGCCCCCCTTTTTTAAAAACCCCGGGGGGGGGGGGAAAAAAAAAAAAAAACCCCAAAATTTTCCCTTTGGGGGCCCCCTTTTTTTGGGGGCCCCCAAAAAAAATTTTCCCCCGGGGGGGGAACAAAAAGGGGGGTTTAAAACCCAAACCCCCCGGGGGGGTTTTTTTTTAAAAACCCAATTTTTCCCCCCCAAAACCCAAACCCAAAAAAAAGGGGGGGGCCCCCGGGGGGGGGTTGGTTTTTTTAACCCCCGGGGGGTTTTTTTTAAAAAAAAACCCCAAAAAGGTTCCCCCCGGGGGGGGTTTTTTTTTTCCCCCCCCCAAAAAAAAAATTTTTTTTTTTGGGGGTTTTTCCCCCCGGCCCCCGGGGAAAAAAATTTTTTGGGGTTTTTTTCCCCCCAAAAAAAAAAAATTTTTAGGGGGGGGGGCGGTGGTGGGGAAAAAAGGGCAAAAATTTTTTTTTTGAAAAATTTTTCAAAAAAATTTTTTTTTTTTTGGGCCCCCCTTTTTTTTTGGGCCCGGAAGGGGAAAAAAAAAATTTTTCCCCCTTTTTCCCCCCAAAAAAAAAAGGGGGCCCGCCAAAAAAAAATTTGGGGGAAAAAAGTTTTTTTGGGGGGGGTTTTTTTTTTCCCCCCAAAAAAGCGGGGGTTTTTTTTCCCCCCCCCCAAAACCCCCCAAAAACCCCCAAAAAAAACCCCCCCCTTTTCCCCCAAAAGGGGGCCCAAAACCCCGGAAAAAAATTTTTCCTTTTTAAACCCTTTTTTTTAAAAAAAAAAAAGGGAAACCAAATTTTAAAGGGAAAAAAACGCCCCCTTTTTTTCCTTTTTTCCCCCAAAAGGGAAAAAGGGGGAAAAAACCCAAAAATTTTCCCCCCTTTTGGGGGAAAAAAAAAATTTTTGGGCCCCCGGAACCCCCCCCCGGGGGGTTTTTGGCGGGGGGCCCCAAAATAAAGCGGGGAAAACCCCCTTTTTCCCCCCCTTTTTTTTAAAAAACTTTACGGTACCTATAGGTGAGTCGCGATTAGCGTATTTTGTACTTTTACTCTATCAGACGAGTGATTTTGCTCGAAGTTGAAAATATAACAAAGTCTTCCAATATGCTCAGTACATGTATTTCAACTTTCGTATAAGTTTATCGGACTTAGTCGAAAAAATGAAAAAAAGTTGAAAATTTTTTTCTAAGTGTCGATTTTGGACTTAGCCGCAGGATCAAGAAAAAAGTTGAAAGAGGTACTGCTAGAAGTTTTACTCGGGAGGTTTTGATTGACTAAAGATTTCGTGAGGGTACAACGAATCCTAAACCGCCGTCCAAACCTGCTACAGACAAAAAATCGACTTTTACAGTCACTGGGTAGGTCGCACGATTGGCGTATTTTTGAACTTTTTACGCTATATAGCAGCAGGTAGTTTTACTCGAAGTCGAAAAATATCAAGAATCCTTAAATATACTCAATTACATATATTTTCGACTTTAAATATAAGTTTATCGGACTTAGTCGAAAAAATGAAAATGTTGAAAATTTTTCACAAGTGTCGATTTTGGACTTAATACAGGAACGAAAAAAGTTGAAAGAAATTTTTCCTAAGTTTTTTCGGGAGGTTTTAATTTTCTGACATAAAATTTCGTGAAATTTTAACGATCCTAAGCCGCCGTCAAAGAAACCTACAGACCCAAAAATCGACTTTTACGGTCCGCTCAGATTAGGCCGCAGGATTGGCGTATTTTTGTACTTTTACCTATAGAAGACAGGAGGTTGCTCGAAGTCGAAAATAGTAAAGTCATACGTATGCTCAGTACATATTTCGACTTTAAATATAAGTTTATCGGACTTGAAGTCGAAAAAATGAAAAATGTTGAAAATTTTTCTAAATTCAGTTTTTTGGACTTAGCCGCAGAACGAAAAAAGTCGAAAATTTTCTAAGTTTTCGGGAGGTTTTTGATTTTCGACTAAAAATTTCACGTGAAATTTTAGCGAATCACAGTACCAAATCAAAACATCCTGAAACCAAAAAATCGCTTTTACGGTGGTGACTCAGATTAGGTCGCAGGATTGGCGTATTTTTGTACTTTTACCTATAGGAGCAGGAAGTTTGCTCGAAGTCGAAAAACATCAAAGGTCACTTAAATATGCTCAGTACATGTATTTCGACTTTAAATATAAGTTTATCGGACTTAGTCGAAAAAATGAAAAATGTTGAAAATTTTCAGTGTCGATTTTTGGACTTATTATAGGGAACGAAAAAAGTTGAAAATTTTCTAAGTGTGCGATTTTGGACTTATACCGCAAAACAGAAAAATGTAGAAATTTCGTCTAAAGTGTCGATTTTTGGACTTAGCCACATAGAAGGAACGAAAAATTGAAAATTTTTCTAAGTGTCGATTTTTGGACTTAGCCAGGAACGAAAAAAGTTGAAAATTTTTTTTCTAAGTGTCGATTTTTGGACTTAGCCGCAGGAACGAAAAGTTGAAAATTTTTTCTAAGTGTCGATTTTTTGGACTTAGCCATAAAGCAGAGAAAAATGTAGAAATTTCTAGATACAGAAGTGTCGATTTTTGGACTTTAGCCGCAGGAACGAAAAGTTAGAAATTTTCTAAGTGTCGGTGGACTTAGCCGCAGGGCAGAAAAAAGTTGAAAATTTTCTAAAGCGTTTTTGGGACGTTTTGATTTGGACTAAAATTTCGTGAAATTTAACGAATCCTAAGCCGCATCAAACCTGCTGAACCCAAAAAATCGACTTTTACAGTCTCAGATTAGGTAGCAGGATTGGCGCATTTTTTGTACTTTTTACCCCATATAGGAGGTAAAATTGAAGTAAGTAACTATGGATCTCCTCTCCCGGGTACTTGAAGAGGGAAAATGGACTTTTTGGCGCAAGCTCTAGATAATTTTGGGAAAAATATTATTTTGACTAGAAATTTATATTATTTATATGAACAAATAAAAAATATATAGCACAAAGCAGAAATCCTTTTTAGCTTAAAATAAGAAATTTACTAGAATTTATATATTACTGAGGAAAAGTTGAAATGTAAGCAAGGTTTTAAAACTGGGAACCTAACAAATTTACAAATACTTGCAAAGGCATATTTCAAACTGTATATTTTACACTAAATATATATGGCATAAAAGGCATGAACATGTAGAAGAACGGGTAGTAGGGCTATTGGTCGACGATGCTATCAATATAAAAAATTAAAAAGTATTGGCGTTAGGGACTGGGACGTTTCGAATCTCGTTCTACCCGCTGTTTATATATAAACTATTATAACGTTGTGGTGGTGCATATCAGTATAAAATTATAGAAGAAGGTACTAGATATACTTTGGTCGAGAACTTGGGGAACTCTCACACAAAATGTCAGAAAGAAAGATGCTATAAACGAAATAAAACTTTTAAACAAACTTTTTCCCGAAGTAGTACAATTTTAAAGGTGGCAGCGTATAGAACAAGCAGAAAATAGTGAAACAATAAGAGTCAGTAGTAGTAGTCATTATTGGAACAAATAAGTACTTTGAGACAAACCATATAAGATTCATTTTAGTGCTCTAAACAACAGCACAGTCATAAGGACTCCAGTAAGCGTTAATCGTTATATGCGACAAACTCCAGCGAGGGTGTATGTGGAGTGTATTCCGATAAACCACATAACATATACAGCCAACTCACTTCATTCCGAGCGAGAATATTTCTCAAAATTGAGAATGAAAAGTCCAGACGTAACATCTTTGTTATACAAAAGTCTGTCAAGACCGCATTCAATCTGAATTGTGCGAGAGAATGTCAGAAACTTGCGGCTATTTCTAAAGGCACTTATATAACATCATACCAAAAATCTGGTTTGCAAAAGATGCATTTTCACTTGAATTTGTAGTGTCTAATGATCGCTTAGCTTCAGTGCTAAATTAGACAGACGATCAAATGCGAAGGCTTTCGGAATTAGCGACACTGTTTCATTCGCTTAGTCTTGATACAGGATTCAGAGATATTTTGTAACATACAAAGAAATATTTGATAGGAGGTAGAATACGGGATAGTTCATTGTCGATAGCCAGTACGTTCATATAACGCACAGTTCTAGTTAAGTTGCAATTCACATTAGTACTTCGATGATTTTGGCAGGAAAATGATGTGCTGAAATTGTGGAAATACGGGATATGTTCTTGTTAGTACATCCTACATACAGGTAACTATAACGCACTTTCTAGCTACACTTCAAATTTTGTAAAATATTCTTCCTTTGTCAGAACAATTTTGAAGTAATTTGTAAAATACGTTTTCACTTTTGCACAGCATGCTCACAAGTATTCTACCTGTGTGGAAAGAAAATTTGAACCGAAATCGTGAAATACGGGTACGTTTGCAACGCAAACTACGACGCACGGTATCTGGCTCACACTGTGCAATAAGTGCTCAAAGTGTTATTCTGCTAAATGCGGAAGAAAACAGCGATCTAGAATTGTAGAATTACGGTGTGTTTGCCATTTGCCGCACTCCTGAATACGCACCTGTAGGAATGCCTCAATGCAGTTTTATTATTTTTCTTGACACATTGTGAATGCATCGGCTTCATAAGCTGATAATATAAATAACGCAGAGATGTTAAAAATTTTAAACAATTTGTTGTATTCGCTCTAAAAGTGTGGCGTAGTGCAAGTTCTACGGGCAAACCGTTTTGCACGATGTGTTGCGCGTTAGCGCAAAAAGCTACTCAACTCGTTCGAGTCTTTTGGACCTGATCGAAGAATAGCTCCCTGGTTGATCCTGCCAGTAGTCATATATTTGTCTCAAAGATTAAGCCATGCATGTCTCAGTACAAGTAAAATTAAGGTGTAAGAACCGCGAAGGCTCATTAAATCGGTTATGGTTCATAGGTCGTACTCACATTTACTTGGATAACTGTAGCGGTAATTCTGGAGAGCCTAATACATGCAAACAGAGTTTCAACGGAACCGGAAGAAGCGCTTTTATTAGATCAAAACCAATCGGTGCTGCGGTAGCGTTCACGTTGCCGTAGTATCATCCTAAACTTTAGTGACTCTGAGCGCTTTTGCTGATCCCGCACGGTCTTGCACCAGCGACGCATCTTTCAAATATCTCTGCCTGCTAAACATCACGATGGTAGGTTCTGCGCCTACCATGGTTGTCAGGTAATAACAGGGAATCAGGGGTTTAAATTCCGGAGAGGAGCCCTGAGGAAACGGCTACCATCCAAGGAAGTAGCAGGCGCGCAAATTACCCACTCCCAGCACAGGGAGGTAGTGACGAAAAAATAACGATACGGGATATCCGGTTTACGTAATCGGAATAAATTACAATTAAAACTTTTCCGAAGGAAGGATCAATTGGAGGTAAGTCTGGTACCCAGCAACACACTTGGTAATTCCAGCTCAATAGCGTATATTAAAGTTGTTGCGGTTAAAGGCTCGTAGTCGAATCTGGCCTTGTCCCGCGCCGCTGGTTTCATCGCTCGCGGTGTTCAACTCGTATCCGCAGGACATCCTGCCGAGTAAAGGCGCACGTATTGCTCGGTGGTGCGGCCCAACTCGTAGCAAATCTCGCGCCCGGTTGCAGGTGTCCCATCATAGTGCTCTTTTAATGAGTGTCAGAGTGGGCCAGCACGTTACGGGCTCACGTGGGGGAGATTAAGCAAAAACGGGCTAATTTTGCCTTGAATATTTGTGTGCATGGACAATGAAATAGGACCTCAGTTCTATTATTTTGTTAGTTTTCGGAACTTCGAGGTAATGATTAATAGGAACGGATGAGGGGCGTTACGTATTGCGACGTTAGGGTGAAATTCTTGGATCGTCGCCAGACGGGCGAAAGCAAAACATTTACCAAAAACGTTTTCATTGAGTAAGAACCTTAAGTAGAGGTTCGAAGGCGATGAATACCGCCCTGGTTCACAATAACCGCCAAACACAGTGCAGCTAGCGTCCGCCGACGTTCCTCCATTGGCTCGGCGGGCAGCTTCCGAGAGCGAAGCTTTTTAGGTTCAGGGAAGTATAGTTTATAAAGCTGAAACTTAAAGGGAATTGTGGAAGGGCACCGCAGGTGGGCACGGCTTAATTGACTCAACACGGGACACCTCGCCCAGGCCCGGACACGGAACCTTTGCTTTTAGGCAAGGTTCGGGTGGGCACGTTACTTTTTAAAAGAAAGGCAACCAAATGGCATGGAATAAATGGACTCCTTTTGTTTTTGTTTTTTAAAACCCCCGGGAGTTTTGGGGGCCCAGGGGCATTAAAACCCAAGAAGAAATTTAAGAGATCGTCCGAGCTTTGCCCGGTTAAAACGAATGTTGCCGACGTCTTTATTGGCACAGACGATTAACGGCAAATTGAAGTTAAGCAGAATACGTTTGAGACAGTAGGCCTGCTAATTTACTCAACTACGGGAACTCGCGCCCGGACACTCAAGAATTGCCGTTAAGCGCCTTCGGGGATTATTCTATTTGCTTTTCTGTACCTTAGCAACGGGCCTGTCAACTTTTACATCTAAGGTCCGTTTGGTCTTAGCCGGATGCGGATTTACGCGCGGTTCAAAATTTTTGCACGACGGTTCGAATCAAAGGCAACGTTGTACCAATTTTCGCACGCTAGGCGAGTGGTTCCTGGCCGAATGGCCGGGTAATCCGCTGAAACCTTCGTGCTGGAGGGGCTTAATTTCCCAACGAGGAATTGTAGCGCGAGTCATAAAGCTCGCGTTGATTAGTCCCGCCTTGTCCCGCCCGCGCACACCGATTGAATGATTTGTGGGTCTTCTGGACCGGTAGGCCCCCGGAGTTCTCGCCGATGTTGCTGGGGAATGCACTTGATCTTTAAAGGAAGTAAAGTGACAGGTTTCCGAGTGACCGGAAGGATCATTAACGCTCCGTAAATACGAATTCTTTTCATCGTACGAAGAATGTCATATTGGGAAGGCGTTGAGGGCGGCATAACTCGAAATCGTGATTACCTACATTCAAGATCATTTGTCATCTTTAGTAGAACGCTATGCCGAACGAATGTAGCGAACTTTCGTGTGCATCAAGTAAGATCAACAAGACCAGAAGTGGTATTTGTTGGCGCGCGGATATAGAGGGTGATACGGATTAAACCCCCTTATTAAATGGTGTCCTAAAAACATTGCAGCCCGTGATGATCTAAAGAGTACTTGATATCTAATTGCAAACCAGCGCCGCGTAACAAAGTCCTCACTACCCGACGCTAACCGTCGATTAAAATTGTTCTTGGCTTACAACGAAGTTGCTCTTGCTTGGCTTTACGATACTGACGTGTTACGCAAAATTAATTTTCTGCGAACCGCCCCGGATGACGCCAAGCCCGGCGCTAAGACCGTCGAAAAACTTACTTGATCACACGTAAATTCCAGTAGTTGACGGACCCCACGTAGGCTCCAAATGTGCATGGCAGACAACAAATGCAAATGAATTTGTCCGGTCTCGTAATTTCGTCCGGGCTGGGGTCTTGAGTGCCCGGACGTCAGTTCGCGTAGTAGTTGTGTTAAGTCGCTAGCAAGCGTTATTTTACAGCTTAAAAGCAACCAATAGCCGCTTTCCCGAACTCCGCCGGCTCGTAAATGTCGTATTGCTAGCAAGCAAGTAAAACTTGAGCGTCGGGATTCTAGAGCATTCGTGTAGTAACCGGCGCAAAAAAGCTGGTAGGCAAATGCTCTTAACATTTGGGCTTTCCCTTGTCCGGCTGATTTCAATTTGCCCGCTCGTAATAGCGTGATCTTCTTTACACACGTTCTTGAGCGTCGGGATTTTTGGTTTCGTGTAGTATATCAGCGCAAAACTGGCCTGGTAAGGCGCGTTACCTAATTTCTAGAACGTCTATGTTCCGCCTTCAATGGGCGTGGTTCTGTCTTTGACGGCAGTTCTTTAGCGCGGGTACTGGGTATTCGTGTAGTAATCACGTGACAATACCTCTGGTAAGGCGTTACCCAATTGAAGGAAGCGCATTTATATTACAGCTTTAACTCACTAAACAAGTCCGGTTCGTGTTTGCTGTTGCTCGCGCTCTGCGCACGCGCTAAATGTCGGACTTTTAATGGTGTTGGATTCCAGCCATTTACGCCAATACGTAACTTCTATCGTTTTCTTTGCGTCCTTGAGCCACCCGAATGCAAGTTGGTACGATGATGATTTTTGTCCGCTCGCCCCTGGATGTGGTAGCCGTTTCTCAGGCTCCCTCTCGGAATCGAACCCTGATTCCCCGTTACCCGTTACAACCATGGTAGGCGCAGAACCTACCATCGACAGGTTCGATAAGGCAGACATTTGAAGATGCGTCGCCGGTGCAAGACCGTCGATCAGCAAAAGTTATTCAGGTCACAAGTTTTGTAGATACTACGGCAACGTGACGCTACCGCAGCACCGATTGGTTTTGATCTAATAAAAGCGCTTCTTCCGTCTCCGGTTGAAACTCTGTTTGCATGTATTAGCTCTAGAATTACCACAGTTATCCAAGTAAATGTGAGTACGATCTAAGGAACCATAACTGATTTAATAGCCTTTCGCGGTTTCACCTTAATTTGGCTTGTACTGAGACATGCATGGCTTAATCTTTGAGACAAGCATATGACTACTGGCAGGATCAACCAGGAGCTATTCTTCGATCGCGGTCCAAAGACTCGAACGAGTTGAGTAGCTTTTATATGCTACCGCAACACATCGTGCAAACGGCTTGAGGGTTCGTAGAACTTACCATGCCACACTTTGTGAAGCGAATACGAATAAATTCGTTTAAAATTTTAACATCTCTGCGTTATTTTGCATTATCAGCTTGCGAAGCCGATGCATTCACAATGTGTCAAGAAAATAACAACCGCATTGAGGCATTCACAGGTGTGTATCTAGAAAGTGCGGCAATGCATAAAACATACACCGTATTCTACAATTCTAGATCAGTTGTTTTCTTCCGCATTTTGTAGAATACTTTTGAGCAATTTATTGCACAGTGAGCCAGAAATGTGCGTCGTAGTTTGTTGTTGCAAACGTACTCCGTATTTCACGATTTCGGTTCAAATTTTCTTCCACACAGGGTAGAATACTTGTAGCATGCTGCTATGCAAAGTGAAAACGTATTTTACAAATTCACTTCAAAATTGTCTTCGACAAAGGAAGAATATTTTTGAGCAAAATTTCGAAGTGTAGCTAGAAAGTGCGTTATAGTTACCTGATAGATGTACTAACAAGAACATATCCCGTATTTCACAATTCTAGCACATCATTTTCCTCTACAAAATCATCAAGAGTACTAATGTAATTGCAACTTTAACTAGAACTGTGCGTTATAGAACGTACCGGCTATCGACACGAACTATCCGTATTCTACAATTCTAGTCAAATATTTCTTTTTAGTGTTACAAAATATCTCGAACTGTATCAAGACTAAGCGATGAAACAGTGTCCCTGAAAGCCTCGCATTGATCGTTGTCAATTGCCAGCTAAGCGATCATTAGCACTACAAATTCAATGAACACTTTTGCAAAACTCAGATTTGTATGATGTTATAAGTGCTTTAGCTACTTGAAGCGACATTCTCTCGCACAATTTTTCGGGACGACTTTGTATAACAAAAGATTTTTTTTCAT
>NW_027048345.1:0-9855 GCF_025399875.1 Dalotia coriaria | reverse complement strand
GGTTTCAAAAAAAAGGACTGTTTTACGAAAACGAAAAATTAATTTAAATTTTAGACGGAATGAAATAAATTTTTTTTTTGTTTTCGTTTTAAAAACGTGCTGTTTTAAAACCCGGCGTTAAACGCATTTAAAAAAAAAACAAAAGCTCAAAAAATTTTCAAGATTTGACGTTAAATGTTTCAATTTTTGGGGGGGGGGGGAAAAAAAAAAAAAAAAAAAAAACGAAAAACCCTAATAAAAACGAATAATAAAATTTCGTCGTTTTAGCTGTTTTACGCGTAAAACGCGAATAAAGCTCAAAACGCTGTTTTGCTAAAATAAGCATTTTAAAGCATTTTAATCGTTGAAATCGTTCAAAGACGCAATATTAATAAAAACGAATAATAAAAAATTTCGCGTTTTTATGCTTTTTTACGCTTAAAACGCGGGATAAAGCCCCAAAACGTGCTGTTTTGTAAAATAAGCATTTCGATTTTAGATCGTTGAAATCGTTCAAATAGAGTAATATTAATAAAAAACGAATAATAAAAATTTGTCGTTTTATGCTGTTTTACGCGTAAAACGCGATTAAAGCTCAAAACGTGCTGTTTTGCTAAAATAAGCATTTTCAAGCATTTTAGACGTTGAAATCGTTAAATAAAGCAATATTAATAAAAACGAATAATAAAAATCGTCATTTTTATGTGTTTTACGCGTTAAAACGCAGATTAAAGCTCAAAACGTGCTGTTTTGCTAAAATAAGCATTTTCAAGCATTTTAGATCGTTAAAATCGTTCAAATAGAGCAATATTAATAAAAAAACGAATTAATAAAAATTCGTCGTTTTATGTGTTTTACGCGTTAAAACGCTGATTAAAGCTCAAACGTGCTGTTTTGCTAAAATAAGCATTTTCAAACTTTTAGATCGTTGAAATCGTTCAATAGACGAAATTAATAAAAAACGAATAATAAAAATTCCTGTCGTTTTATGTTGTTTTACGCGTTAAAACGCAGATAAAGCTCAAACGTGCTGTTTTGCTAAAATAAGCATTTTAAAGCATTTTAGATCGTTGAAATCGTTCAAATAGACGCAATATTAATAAAAAACGAATAATAAAATTCGTCGTTTTTATGCTGTTTTACGCGTTAAAACGAGATAAAGCTCAAAACGTGCTGTTTTGCTAAAATAAGCATTTTCAAGTATTTTAGATCGTTGAAATCGTTCAAATAGACGCAATATTAATAAAAACGAATAATAAAATTCTGTCTTTTTATGCTGTTTTACGCGTTAAAACGCTGATTAAAGCTAAAAACGTGCTGTTTTGCTAAAATAAGCATTTTCAAGCATTTTGGATCGTTGAAATCGTTCAAATAGAAGCAATATTAAAAAAAAACGAATAATAAAATTTTCGTCTTTTTTATGCTGTTTTACGCGTTAAAGCAGATTAAAGCTAAAAACGTGCTGTTTGCTAAAATAAGAATTTTCAAGCATTTTAGATCGTTGAAATCGTTTAAATAGAAGCAATATTAATAAAAACGAATAATAAAAAATTCGTCGTTTTATGTTGTTTTACGCGTTAAAAACGCAGATTAAAGCTCAAAACGTGCTGTTTTGCTAAAATAAGCATTTTCAAGCATTTTAGATCGTTGAAATCGTTCAAATAGACGCAATATTAATAAAAACGAATAAAAAAAAATTTCTGTCTTTTTTATGTTGTTTTACGCGTTAAAACGCAGAATAAAGCTCAAAACGTGCTGTTTTGCTAAAATAAGCATTTTCAAGCATTTAGATCGTTGAAATCGTTCAAATAGAAGCAATATTAATAAAAACGAATAATAAAAATTCGTCGTTTTTATGCTGTTTTACGCGTTAAAACGCAGATTAAAAGCTCAAACGTGCTGTTTTGCTAAAATAAGCATTTTCAAGCATTTTAGATCGTTGAAATCGTTCAAATAGACGCAATATTAATAAAAACGAATAATAAAAATTTCGTCGTTTTTATGCTGTTTTACGCGTTAAAACGCAGAATAAAGCTCAAAACGCGCTGTTTTGCTAAAATAAGCATTTTCAAGCATTTTAAATCGTTGAAATCGTTCAAAGAGACGCAATATTAATAAAACGAATAATAAAAATTTCGTCGTTTTATGCTGCTTTACGCGTTAAAACGCAGATTAAAGCTCAAACGTGCTGTTTTGCTAAAATAATCATTTTCAAGCATTTTAGATCGTTGAAATCGTTCAAATAGAAGTAATATTAATAAAACGAATAATAAAATTCGTCGTTTTATGCTGTTTTACGTATTAAACGCAGATTAAAGCTCAAAATCGCGCTGTTTTGCTGGGGCCAAGTACTTCGCTAATTTTAGATCGTTGGAAATCGTTCTAATAGACGCACATAAAACCGAATAATAAAAATTTTGCCGTTTTATGCTGGTTTCCATGTTAAACGCTGATTAAAGCCTTTCAAAACGTGCTGTTTTGCTAAAATAAGTACTTTCAGCATTTTAGATCGCTGAAATCGTTCAAATAGACGCAATATTAATAAAAAACGAATAATAAAAATTTCTGTCGTTTTATGCTATTTTACGCGCTAAAACGCAGAATAAAAGCTCAAAAACGTGCTGTTTTGCTAAAAATAAAGCATTTTCAAGCGTTTTAGATCGTTGGAAATCGTTCAAATAGAAGAATATAATAAAAAACGATTAATAAAAATCTGTCGTTTTGTATGCTGTTTTTACGCGTTAAAACGCAGATTAAAAGCTCAAAACGTGCTGTTTTGCTAAATAAGCATTTTCAAGCATTTTAGATCGCTGGAAATCGTTCAAATAGACGCAATATTACTAAAAAACGAATAATAAAAATTTTGCCGTTTTATGCTGTTTTACGCGTTAAAACGCAGATTAAAGCTCAAAACGTGCTGTTTTGTTAAAATAAGGCATTTTCAAGCATTTCCAGATCGTTGAATGTTCAAATAGGAGTAAGTAATATTAATAAAAACGAATAATAAAAATTCGTCGTTTTATGCTGTTTTACGCGTTAAAACACAGATTAAAAGCTCAAAACGTGCTGTTGTGCTGCTAAAATAAGCATTTTAAAGCATTTTAGATCGTTGAAAATCGTTCAACCGACGCATGATAACAAAAAACGAATAACAAAAAATTCGTCGTTTTATGTTGTTTTACGCGTTAAACGCAGATTAAAGTTCAAACGTGCTGTTTTGCTAAAATAAGCATTCTCGCTACTTTAGATCGTTGAACCGTTCAAATAGAAGCACATTAATAAAAAACGAATAATAAAATTTCTGTCGTTTTTATGTTGCTCTTTTTACGCGTTAAACGCAGATTAAAGCTCAAAAACGTGCTGTTTTGCTAAAATAAAGTACGCGCATTTTAGATCGCTGAAATCGTTTAAAATAGAAGCAATATTAATAAAAACGAATAATAAAAATCGTCATTTTTATGCTGTTTTACGCGTTAAAATCGCAGATTGTGCCTCAAACGTGCTGTTTTGCTTAAAATAAGTATTTTCGCGCTACGACTAACGTTCAAATAGACGTACATTAATAAAAAACGAATAATAAAAATTTCGTCTTTTTATGCTGCTTTACGCGTTAAAACGCAGATTAAAGCTCAAACGCCGTTTCGCTGCTAAAATAAGCATTATCAACCATTTTAGATCGTTTAAATCGTTCAAATAGAAGCAATATTAATAAAAAAACGAATAATAAAAATCTTTCGTCGTTTTATATGCTGTTTTACGCGTTAAAAACGCAGATTAAAGCTCGCAAACGTGCTGTTTTGCTAAAATAAGCATTCTCAAGCATTTTAGATCGTTGAAATCGTTCAAATAGACGCATATTTAATAAAAACGGAAATGAATAAAATTTCGTCGTTTTTGCTGTTGTTTTACGCGTTAAAACGCTGATTAAAGCTCAAAACGTGCTGTTTTGCTAAATAAGCATTTTAAAGCATTTTAGATCGTTGAAATCGTTCAAATAGACGTACACTAAAAAACGAATAATAAAAATTGTCGTTTTTATGTTGTTTACGCGTTAAACGTAGATTAGCCCAAAACGCCGTTTGCTAAAATAAGCATTTCGGGCATTGATCGTTGAAATCGTTCAAATAGAAGTAATATTAATAAAAACGAATAATAAAATCGCCGTTTTATGTTGCTCTACGCGTTAAAACGCAGATTAAAGCTCAAACGTGCTGTTTTGCTAAAATACATTTCAAGCATTTTAGATCGTTGAAATCGCCCGACAATATTAATAAAAACGAATAATAAGTAAAATTTCCGTCGTTTTATGCTGTTTTACGCGTTAAAACGCTGATTAAAGCTCAAACGTGCTGTTTTGCTAAAATAAGCATTTTCAAGCATTTTAGATCGCTGGAAATCGTTCAAATAGACGCGTAATATTAATAAAACGAATACCAAAAATTCGTCGTTTTATGCTTCGTTTTACGCGTTAAAACGCAGATTGCGCTCAAAACGTATTGTTTTGCTAAAATAAGCATTTTCAAGCGTTTTAGATCGTTGAAATCGTTCAAATAGACGCAATAAAAAATAAAAACGAATAATAAAAATTTCTGTCGTTTTTATGCTGTTTTACGCGTTAAAAACGCAGAATAAAGCCTCAAAACGTGCTGTTTTGCTGTATACAATAAGCGTTTTCAGCATTTTAGGATCGTGGTGAAATCGTTCAAATATAGACGCAATATTAATAAAAAAACGAATAATAAAATTTCGTCGTTTTTATGCTGTTTTACGCGTTAAAACGTGGCAGGACAAAGCTCAAAAACGCTGTTTTGCTAAAATAAGCATTTTCAAGCATTTTAACGTTGGAACTGTTCAAATAGGACGCAATAAAAATAAAACGAATAAAAAATTCCCGTCGTTTTATGCTGTTTTACGCGTTAAAACGCAGAATAAAGCTCAAACGTGCTGTTTTGCTGTAAATAAGCATTTTTTCAAGCATTTTAGATCGTTGAAATCGTCTGCAAATAGACGCAATATTAATAAGAAACGAATAAAAATTTCCGTCGTTTTATGCCGTTTTGTCCAGATCGCTGGAAATCGTTCAAATAGAAGCAATACAATAAAAAACGAATAATAAAAAATTGCCGTTTTTATGCTGTTTTACGCGTTAAAACGTACATTAAAGCTCAAAACGTGCTGCCTTTATAAATAAGCATTTTCTGCCATTTTAGATCGTTGAAATCGTTCAAATAGAAGCAATATTAATAAAAAACGCAATAAAAAATTCGTCGTTTTTATGTTGTTTTACGCGTTAAAAACGCGGCAGATTAAAGCTCAAAACGTCCCGTTTTGCTAAAATAAGCATTTTCAAGCATTTTAGATCTGAAACGTTCAAATGAAGCAATATTAATAAAACGAATAAAAATCGTCGTTTTATGCTGTTCGCGTTAAATTAAAGCTCAAACGTGTTGTTTTCTAAATAAGCATTTTCAAGCAGACGTAAACGTTCAAAGACGCATTAATAAAAACGTAATAAATTCGTCGTTTGCTGTTTTACGCGTTAAAACGCGATTAAAGCTCAAAACGCTGTTTTGCTAAAATAAGCATTTTCGATTTAGATCGTTGAAATCGTTCCAATAGAAGCAATATATAAAAACGAATAATAAAATTGTCGTTTTATGCTGTTTTACGAGTAAACGCAGATGTTCAAACGCGTTTTGCAAAAAAGCATTTTCAGCATTTTAATGTGAAATCGTTCAAATAGAAGCAATATTAAAAAACGAATAAAAAACGTCGTTTTATGTGTTTTACGCGTTAAAACGTGATTAAAGCTCAAAACGGTTTTGCTAAAATAAGCATTTCGCATTTTAAACGTGAATCGTCAAATAGACGCAATTAATAAAAACGAATAATAAAATTTCGTCGTTTCTATGATGCTTTACGCGTTGCTTAAAGCCAAAACGTTGTTTTGCTAAATAATCATTTTCGCATTTTAGATCGTTGAAATCGTTCAAATAGAAGAATTAATAAAAAATAATAAAAAATCGTCGTTTTATGCTGTTTTACGCGTTACGCTGATTAAGCTCAAAACGCTGTTTTGCTAAAATAAGCATTCCCGCATTTTAGACGTTGAAATCGTTCAAATAGCAAATAAATAAAACGAATAATAAATTTCGTCGTTTTATGCTGTTTTACGCGTTAAAAGCGATTAAAGCTCAAAACGTGCTGTTTGCTAAAATGCATTGCATTTAGATCGTTGAAATCGTTTAAATAGAACTATTAATAAAACGAATAATAAAAAATCGCTTTTGCGTTTTACGCGTTAAAACGCATTAAGTAAACGTGCTGTTTGCTAAAATAAGCATTTTCAAGCATTTTGATCGTTGAAATCGTTCAAATAGACGCAATATTAATAAAAACGAATAATAAAATTCTCGTCTTTTATGCTGTTTTACGCGTTAAAACGCAGATTAAACCCTCAAAACGTGCTGTTTTGCTAAAATAAGCATTTTCAACCATTTTAGATCGTTGAAATCGTTCAAATAGAAGCAATATTAATAAAACGAATAATAAAAATTCGTCGTTTTATGCTGTTTTACGCGTTAAAACGCAGATTAAAGCTCAAAACGTGCTGTTTTGCTAAAATAAGCATTTCAAGCATTTTGATCGTTGAAATCGTTCAAATAGACGCAATATTAATAAAAACGAATAATAAAAAATTTCGTCGTTTTATGCTGTTTTACGCGTTGAAACGCTGATTAAAGCTCAAAACGTGCTGTTTTGCTAAAATAAGCATTTTAAAGCATTTTAGATCGTTGAAATCGTTCAAATAGACGCAATATAATAAAAAAACGAATAAAAATTCGTCGTTTTATGCTGTTTTACGCGTTAAAACGCAGTTTAAAAGCTCAAAACGTGCTGTTTTGCTAAAATAAGCATTTCCAAGCATTTTAGATCGTTGAAATCGTTCAAATAGACGCAATAAAAATAAAAACGAATAAAAAAAATTTCGTCGTTTTATGTGTTTTACGCGTTAAAACGCAGAATAAAGCTAAAAACGTGCTGTTTTGCTAAAATAAGCATTTTCAAGCATTTTAGATCGTTGAAATCGTTCAAATAGACGCAATATTAATAAGAAACGAATAATAAAAAATTCGTCGTTTTATGCTGTTTTACGCGTTAAAACGCGATTAAAGCTCAAAACGTGCTGTTTCGCTAAAATAAGCATTTTCAAGCATTTTAGATCGTTGAAATCGTTCAAATAAAAGCAAATTAATAAAAACGAATAATAAAAATTCGTCGTTTTATGTTGTTTTACGCGTTAAAACGCAGATTAAAGCTCAAAACGTGCTGTTTCGCTAAAATAAGCATTTTCAAGCATTTTAGATCGTTGAAATCGTTTCAAATAGACGCAATATTAATAAAAACGAATAATAAAAATTCGTCGTTTTATGTTGTTTTACGCGTTAAAACGCTGATTAAAGCTCAAAACGTGCTGTTTTGCTAAAATAAGCATTTTAAAGCATTTTAGATCGTTGAAATCGTTCAAATAGACGCAATATTAAAAAAAAACGAATAATAAAAATTCGTCTTTTTTATGCTGTTTACGCGTTAAAACGCAGATTAAAGCTCAAAACGTGCTGTTTTGCTAAAATAAGCATTTTCAAGCATTTTAGATCGTTGAAATCGTTCAAATAGAAGCAATATTAATAAAAAACGAATAATAAAAAATTCGTCGTTTTATGCTGTTTTACGCGTTAAAACGCAGATTAAAGCTCAAAACGTGCTGTTTTGCTAAAATAAGCATTTTCAAGTATTTTAGATCGTTGAAATCGTTCAAATAGACGCAATATTAATAAAAACGAATAATAAAAATTTCGTCGTTTTATGCTGTTTTACGCGTTAAAACGCTGATTAAAGCTCAAACGTGCTGTTTTGCTAAAATAAGCATTTTCAAGCATTTTAGATCGTTGAAATCGTTCAAATAGACGCAATATTAATAAAAACGAATAATAAAAATCCCGTCGTTTTATGTTGTTTTACGCGTTAAAACGCAGATTAAAGCTCAAAACGATTGTTTTGCTAAAATAAGCATTTTCAAGCGTTTTAGATCGTTGAAATCGTTCAAATAGACGCAATAAAAATAAAAAACGAATAATAAAATTTCGTCGTTTTATGTTGTTTACGCGTTAAAACGCAGAATAAAGCTCAAAACGTGCTGTTTTGCTACAATAAGCGTTTTCAAGCATTTTAGATCGTTGAAATCGTTCAAATAGACGCAATATTAATAAAAAACGAATAATAAAAATTTCGTCGTTTTATGCTGTTTTACGCTTTAAAAACGCAGATTAAAGATTTAAAGCTCAAACGTGCTGTTTCACAAGCATTTTCACATTTTAGATCGCTTGAACCGATCAAATAGACGCACAAAATAAAAACGAAATAATAAAATTCTGTCGTTTTATGTTGTTTTACGCGTTAAAATTCCTAGATTAAAGCTCAACATGCTGTTTTGCTAAAATAAGCATTTTCTGCCATTTTAGGACGCTGGAAATCGTTTAAATGAAGCAAATATTAATAAAAAAACGAATAAAAATTCAATATTTTATCGCTGTTTTACGCGTTAAACGCAGATTAACGCTCAAAAACGCCGTTTTGCTAAAAATAAGCATTTCAAGCATTTTATCGTTGAATCGTTCAAAATAGAAGCTTAAATATTAATAAAACGAATAATAAAAATGCGTCGTTTTATGTTTGTTTTACGCGTTAAACGCAAATTAAAGCTCAAAACGTGTTGTTTTGCTAAAACAGTACTTTTCAAGCATTTTAGATCGTTGAAATCGTTCAAATGACGTAATATTATCAAAAACGAATAATAAAAAATTCGTCGTTTTATGCTGTTTTACGCGTTAAAACGCAGATTAAAGCTCAAACGTGCTGTTTTGCTGCTAAAATAAGCATTTTCAAGCATTTTAGATCGCTGAAATCGTTCCAATAGAAGCATTATTAATAAAAAACGAATAATAAAATTCGTCAAGTTTTTATGCTGTTTTACGAGTTAAAACGCAGATTAAAAGCTCAAAACGTGCTGTTTTGCTAAAATAAGCATTTTCAAGCATTTTAGATCGTTGAAATCGTTCAAATGGGGACGCAATAAATAAAACGAATAAAAAAAATTTCGTCGTTTTATGCTGTTTTACGCGTTAAAACGCAGAAAAAAGCTCAAAACGTGCTGTTTTGCTAAAATAAGCATTTTCGCATTTTAACGTTAAACCGTTCAAATAGAAATTTATTAATAAAAACGAATAATAAAAATTCGTCGTTTTATGCTGTTTTACGCGTTAAAACGCAGATTAAAGCTCAAAAGGGCTGTTTTCCCTAAAATAAGCATTTTCAAGCATTTTAGATCTTTGGGAAATCGTTCAAATAGACGCAATATTAATAAAAACGAATAATAAAAATTCGTCGTTTTAGCTTTTTTACGCGTTAAAACGAAAATAAAGCTCAAAACGTGCTGTTTTGCAAAATAAGCATTTTCGCATTTTAGATCGTTGAAATCTTCAAATAGAAGCAATATTAATAAAAACAAATAATAAAATTCGTCGTTTTATGCTGTTTTACGCGTTAAAACGCAGATTAAAAGCTCAAAACGTGCTGTTTTGCTAAAATAAGATTTTCAAGCATTTTAGATCGTTGAAATCGTTCAAATAGACGCAATAAATAAAAACGAATAATAAAATTCTCGTTTTATGCTGTTTTACGCTTTAAAAAACGCAAAATTAAACCCTAAAAACGTGCTGTTTTGCTAAAATAAGATTTCGCTTTTTTGACGTTGAAATCGTTCAAAAGCAAAAATAAAAACGAATAAAAAAAATTTCTCTTTTTTATGTGTTTTTT